>NC_056738.1:51092000-51223171 GCF_019279795.1 Protopterus annectens | reverse complement strand
TTTTTGCTCTTTTGCAATGTTTAAGCTCAGCTGATGTGTGCAGGAAGTTAGTCTGTCAGTTTAGCTAATTTATTTTCTGTATCCTGTAACTGCTGCTCAATAGTTTTTTTTGTAATGCTGCACGGTCTGCCTGATATTTTTCAGTAATGTGTTCTGCTGAATTTAAAGCTTTTATGCACTTGAAAAATGTTTGTATACCTTGTCTAAACTTGTTGAACTCACTTGTGTCTTATTTTTTTTGTAATAAAATGTACTGCAGGTTTAGTCAATAATGGATTTGACTGTTGTAACTCTGAGTTTGTCCTTTTACATGTGGTAACAGGACATAACTGTCCATTTGAATATAATGTAAGCATATTAACTTTTTTATGCTTTTTAGCATTAAATGTTTGTACAGTTTAGCCTTTGAATGATGCCATGCACTGTATTTTTATGACATTGTACACAGAAAGCAGTTTTATGATTTACACAACAAACATTTGTCATACCGCACATGGTTTTGTTTGAGATACCAGGCAAATATTCTAATCAATTTGCATAATGCCTTACTATCAGCTCGTCTTAAGGTTTTGCATTTGCTAATATGCTGTGTGTAGCAACACTGTATTTTGTTATAATTACCTCTAATGGCATCCATACTGTATGTAACACAGAAAAATGTTCTTACCAGTCAGAAAAGAGACAGATGCCCAGGCTGCTTTACTCTAGATGGTTGAAAAGTCTCTGTAGTCACTTGTGAAGTTGGTAAACCAAAACTGGCAGTTTCAGCTTTGCAACTTTGCTGTTTACCTTTTTTGGAGAATTTATGGCACTGCTCCTTCTGCACTTCAGTCTCACTCTGGATTCAGACTTCTGAGAAATTGAACTTTTGCAAACTGTAGAAAACTGAAGTACTCAACATAAATGTTAGTTACTGTGCTTTTACTAGTGACCTTATAGAAGTTATCACCACTCCCCTTGTGTTCGGATACAGGCTAGGGTCACTATTGAAAAATTTAATTTTCCTGAAGGTGCTGCTTCTGTGCTGTCCTGTACTTAACTGGACTGGAACCATAGTCTTCTTAAGACACAAAGTCTTGCTGGCTGTTTACTGCTGAATCAGAGACTGTTTTGTATGACTGCATCTGTAGTCTGTTTAAAACACCAAATTACACACTGATAAATTTATATTTTGCAGCACAATACTATTTCACTGTAAACACAGTTGCTAGTAAATAACTTATTTTTATAACAAGACGTACGACTGTAGTTTGCAAATTTAATGTGTAAAGTTTTTATTTCACAACTGATATGGACAATGCCTTTATGGCTTTCCATTCTCCAGTTACCTCAGAACCTAAGTGCCTACCAAATTCCTCTAACAAAGTTTAGTATACAGTCTAATATACTGGTCTAGTCATGCACTTTAGATCCTATTTTTCCTTTTGGTATCTTTTCTGGGTTTAATACAGAGACTTCTGTTCTGCTGATACTTTACTTTCCAGACTTGCTTAAGGAGATGTTTTGTTATAAAGCATGTATTGTCCTCCTGTAAAATCATTTCTGCTGATGTAATAATGCACACAATCAAAATTGTTTTTCTGCTAATTTTATAAAAACATGTTCATTAACAGAAGTCTAAAAGAAAACATCGGTGAACAGCAAACTGCTCAAAAAGTATCGTGCCCATTAATAGATGCTTTTTGTTTTTCACTTATTTTAGCCAGTGTTACATTGCTAAGCTGTATTCCTACATTTAAGCACACTTTTTATTATATGCTTTATCTTTCAGCATATTAACAGCGAAATTAATTTAAATATTTTATTCACAGTTCACACTCTTAACACTCAGACCCGTCTATTCCTTTGCTCAGTCCAAGGCCTACTTCTTCCTACCTAACTCCTTCCTACTCCCCAGGAAGAAGAGGAGGCCCTCTCATCTTGCTCAGAGTAGTTATCTCCTGTGCTTCAAAAATGGACTCTCCCCTGGTGTGCTATCCTCCAGATGAGGATTCTGTTGGAGAGACTCCTCCAGAGGACTTAACATTTGATGAAACCATCACTAAGATGAAAGCATACTTAAAATGGGATTCTTCCCAAATGTCAAAAACTCAAAAAAGTTACTTTGAATTGCTGCAGGTTGTATCACCCTCCCCATCTGCCATTCCCCCGTGATCCCTGCATACCTTGACGTATTTGCTTTGTGCTCAGAGCCCTAACTCCCAGCCACCTGCTCCAAAGACACCAGACTGTTTCTATAAAGTGCCTGAGGACCACACATTTCTTGTAAATCTAGTAATTTAGTGGACCCTGCTGTCATAGCTGCGGCCCCAGATAGACCATCTAGATTGCTCCCTTTCTCATCTTTTACCTTCTGATAAAGATAGTAAATTTATAGATAGGCTGGGCAAGAAGACTTTTACCTCCTCTACCCTGGCCTTCAGAGCTATTAACTATCAAACTCGTATGGTTACATTTGCCTTGAACTTGGTTTCCCAAACATGTGCACTTCAGCTCCCTGGCGGATTCCCCTAACAAAACTGAAGTAGCATCTAAGCTTTCCATGGCATCCCCGGTGGCCAGGCACTCCATCAGATTCAGTTATGACGCAGCAGAGGCCTCGGCTATATTAGCTGCAACTGCATCAGTTATGTGTAGATTCTCCTGGCTTGGGCTTCAACCTCTGCCAGAAGATTTGTCAAAAATCCTAGATGCCCCTCTTGACAATAACCTCCTATCTGGAAAGCAGTCTGCAGAGTTTTTTTTTAAAAATCTGCAGGAGAAAAGCAAAGAGCTGCAGGACATTAAACACCTGCTGGTCTCTCCCATACCCAAGTTCTACAGAAGTTAACCTGCTAAGACATCCTATGTCAGAAGGACCCTTTCTATGCGCCCCCCCTTCCTCTAGTAGGCATAGGAAAGCGACTAGGAGACAACCTTCTTTAAGGACCACCTCTTCTCAACCAGCCCAAAGACCGTCCTTTCAGGACAGAAATAATGGCAACAATGTGTGACTGGCTTGCCCTGCTCCCTTGTCTTCCAGTCTCTCTCACTGTCTGCCCCTTTGGAAAGAAATCACTTCAGACAGCTGGGTGCTGGCAAAAGTGGAAAATGGATATTTCCTATCCTGACAGTAAACACCCAACCCTCGGGGCATTCCTTTCCCACCCAAAAATCAGCTCCACCTAATTCCACACATTATCCAGAATCTACTGGCACAAGGCACCACAGAACCTGTCCCATTAGGGCAAGAAGGAAAAGGTTTCTACTTCATACTTTTCCTAGTTCCAAAAAGGATGGACCATGGAGACAAATCCTGCACGTATCTGTCCTATGTCTTTTTCTAAAAGTCTTCTCTTTCACAATGCTGTCTCTACAGACCCTGTTTCCACTACTGCCACCACATGCCTTCATGGCCACTTTGGACCTGAAGGAATTTTATCTCCACATCCCATTACACCCAGACCACAGGAATTGCATAAGATTTGTTGGGCCCTGCTCTTATTTTTAATTTACTGCCTTGCCCTTTGGTTTGTCCACTGCACCAAGGGTTTTCACCAAATGCCTAGCGTCCCACCATAGCCTTTTGTAGGGCCAAGGGCATTCAGATCTGTCCATACCTAGACAATATTCTGATTCTAGCAGAGCAGGAAGAGATCCTCAAAAAGCATCTCCATTTCTCCATGTCCTTGCTTCAGGGGCTAGGTTTCATTCTGAACTTCCCCAAGTCATCCTATCCTCGGAACAAGACAAGGTCTTTCTGGGGAGCAGGATTCGGACAGAACTAATGAGGACAGTTTTACCTAAAGAAAAAGTAATCTTCCTGACAAGCCATTTCCAAGATCTTGTCCACACAGACCAGCTGTCAGCAAGACTGTTCATGCATCTCCTGGGTCTTATGGCAGCCACCTTCACTAAGCTTTCCCTAGCCAGGATGCACTTGAGGAAACTTCAATGGTATTTAAAGAATGTATGGTATCAGCACAGCCATCCTGTGTACTTGTAAATATACCCTTCCTTCCTTGTCTACAAACAGAACTAAGGTGGTGGATACAACAAATTCAAAGGAATCCAGGGCTTCCTCTCCTTACACCCACACCAGCTCAACACATGCACACAGATTCATCGGATCTGAGCTGGGGGGCTGCCATAAAGGGTCTCTAGGTGCAAGCACCTTGACGGGCATCCCTCCATAAGGAAGCATATCAATGTCGAGGAAATGACAGCGGTTCTGTTAGCCTTGATGGTCTTAGTCTCTCTCCTTCAGCCAGGCCCTCTGCTAATCTTCACAGACCACACCACTTCCATGTGGTAATTTAACACATGGGGGGGAGGGGGAAACAAGGTCCTATCTCCTGTGCAGGCTGGCAAAGCAAATTTGGGAATTAGCCTCACATAACAGCTTATCCCTACAGTCATCCTACATCCCTTCCCAGCACAACCAGCAGGCAGATGTCCTAAGCAGATCATTCTCTCTACATCGAGTGGATGTTGCACAGAGAAGTTTTCCTAGACATTGCCCACCGATGGGGTACCCCTCAAGTAGATCTGTTAGCCCTACTCCCTGAACAGACAACTGACAAAAGTCTGTACCAAACACCACTCTCCACTAGCTTGGAGAGTGGACGCATTCACCATCTCATGGAAGGGTTTCTGTATGCCTTTCCACCATCCCTCTCATTCAGACAGTCCTCCTGAAGGTCAGGAGAGACATGCCAAAAATCTTGCTGGTGACTTCTACTGGCCAAGGCAGCATTGGTTCCCCCTTCTACAATCTCTTGCCAAGGGCAGTCAACATAAGTTACTTCACAAGGTGGACCTACTCAACAACAGAAGGGAACTCTCATCCATCCACACCTAGAGATGCTGAATTTAACTCTCTGGGTGATTAACTTCTAGTACCCTTCAGACACCGCTACACAGAGGATGTGCCGTCTGTCCCGCAGGAGGCTAGGAAACCTAATACAAGGAGATCCTACATTTCTAAATGGCAGAGATTCTCCATATGGTGTCTCCACATGACCCCCCCTTCTAGCGGATATCCCTTCAGTATTATCCTGCGTGTGAATTGATTAAAGCAGACCTTACATGCTCTTCAGTGAAAGTACACTTCTGTGCTGTCTCTGCTTGCCTACCTACCTCTGGAACCTCGCTATCTTCTCTAACAGCGTAAATACACAGAGGAAACGCAGTGCAGGCTCCAAAAAATGTTTATTGCTATACAAACTCGCTGCTGTTCATATAGTAAAATGTCCAGTTATTGTTACAATATGAAAACTTTCAACTACTAAATTAAGCGCTTTCACCTACTGTATGTAGGCTTCTTCAGAATAACTTCACAATAACTGGACATTTTACTGTATGAAAAACAGCGAGTTTGTATAGCAATAAACGTATTTTTTGGAGCCTGCACTGCTTTTCCTCTGTGTATTTACGTTGTTAGAGAAGATAGCGTGGTTGTTGGCCTCCACATTTAAACCATTCAGTACCTCTGGAACCTCCCTTACTCTCCAGGTTGGATGTTAAATTGTTCTTAAAAGGGGTCTTGCACATAAGACCACCCAGAAAGCCTACTCCACCACCATGGGACCTAAATTATATCCTGGAGAAACTTGCGCTAGCTCCATTTGAACCAGCCACTTCTGCATCGCTGTCACTGCAGATGTGCTAATGGAAAAATGTCTTGCTGATAGCCCTCACTTCTGCAAGAAGGGTATCGGAGCTACAGGCACTCATAGCATGCCCTCTCTTACACTATCTTCCATAAAGACAGGGTGACCCTGCGCACCAATCCCACCTTCCTGGCCAAAGTGGTCAACGAACTTTCACTAAACCAGCCCTCACTTCTGCAAGAAGGGTATCGGAGCTACAGGCACTCATAGCATGCCCTCTCTTACACTATCTTCCATAAAGACAGGGTGACCCTGCGCACCAATCCCACCTTCATGGCCAAAGTGGTCAACGAACTTTCACTAAACCAGTCCATTCACTTACCATCCTTTCTCCTCTCCTCAGAATGAGAGAGAATACTACACTCCCTGGACATTCACAGGCAAATAAGATTTTATCTGGACAAAACCAAGTCCATCAGAAAATCAAACCAACTCTTTACTTATAGGTTACTACTAAGCTAACTGCCCTTGCAAGCCATTTTAAGCCTAGCCAATTATCCCTTGTGAGATTCGAACCCTGCACCTTGTGTTTGTAAGACAAACACCTTAACCATTAGGCCACCCTCCCAACACTTCTACCCCAAACCCCTTGGCAAGGCAGTCTCCAAACAGACTATTTCCTGTTGGATCAGGAATGCCATTTATTTTTTGCTACTCATACTACAGAAAGGCCCTGCATCAGGGGATCGTGGCTCATTCCACTAGAGCAGTAGCTTCTTCCAAAGCCGCCTTCAAAGGCTTGGGCACTGCTACCATCCTTGAAGCAGCCACCTGATCCCACTGTACATAGCTTCACCAAGCATTACAAACTGGACCATATCTCCAGAGCAGGTTTTGCAAGGGCAATCCTGCATGGATTTCTGGAATCCGCTGCTACTTCCTCCTCCTTGAGCTGTGGTACTCTCCCACAGTATCAGCACAAACGAGTCAAAAACTAAGAAAACAAAGGCAGTGGTAATCTCCAAAAATGTATATGTATTAATGCTTTCGTTGACAAAACATGCATCAACTTTTTCAGAGATCAAACAGAATTAATTCACAACTCAAATAGCCTTCCAGTTATGATATCACATGATTCACTTTTTAAAAATATATGGACTTGGATGCAAAGATAGTGTATACAACCAAGCCTACCTCCCAAAAATCAAACCATACATAAAATATGTATTTAAAAAAAAAAAAAAAAAAAAAAAAAAAAAATTTAATAACACAATCTCATCCTATCTTTCCAAAGCTCTCCATTTCAAAATACATTTCAAAGAGCACTGTTCATTTAATCCAGGGGGAACATAGGCATTCAGCCTTAATTTCCAATTTTCCAATACAATTCTCTTTCTTCCAAATGTAGTTGCCATGGCCCACCCCTTCCATCTTTTTTTCACCTGTTCAGTAACCATATAAGAAAATCTGTCCACTATTCTCTGATGTATGTCTTGCTAAAGCATTAATATTACTTAACTTACTAATGCTATACTGGTGTTCATAAATTCTTTCTTTAAAATGTCTCTCTCTGTTTTGCCAATATAAAACCCAGCACAATTCTGGCACCGAGCAAGATAGAGAGGACTCCTAAGCTTTTAAAAGGTCCAACTTATTCCCTATGCAAAATTTATTTGATACTTCAATCAAGTGGCAAAGTTTGCATCTACCACATTTATGCATACTGGCACTGCAAGCATTAAAATAGCATTTTTTTCTCCAAAAGGTTTTTAATTTTACATCCTCACCTAAATACCAAACCCGGTTTGGTACCAATTATCTGTCTTAAATATAGAATCTTCCATCAAAACCACCCAATTTTTTAATAAGATACTCCTAAGGGCTCCAGCATCTAATAAAAAGGGGGTACTAAATTTCAGTGAGTAATCTGAAACCTTGTCAGATACTTCACAAAATGTCTCACATGCGTTGAATGAGACATCTAAAGTCACTAGGCTCATTAATAACGGCCAAGATGGGTTTAAACAATCCTTCCTCTCCCTTCACAATAACCTCATTTATAACAGATGTCAGTAATTCACTAGGGTAAGATCTGACCAAAAACATGTTCTTCAAATGCTCACATTCCAAATGGAAATAATCATCCCAGTGTAACCATCCTGGCAGCCCTCACTAATTGGCCTTTTACAGCCACCGCCTTCTGATGAAAAGAATGGTTACTGTCATAATGGAGGAAGCCATTAGAATATGTGGCCTTTCTAAAAATTCTGGCAATGTATCTTGAGTTGACCCTGTCTTTCAAAAGGTGGACATCCAAATAGGATATCTGCTCAGACCCAAAGTCAAAGGTAAAATCAAGAAAGTAGGTAAACCCAGAAATCTGTTCTACAAATTCTGAGGCTTGTTTATAATCACCTTTAAAGGTAGTAAAAATGTTGTCCAGAAGTCTGATGTACCAAAACATGCATTCTTTAAACCCTTCACTCTTAAATAAATACTCCTCCTCCCAATAGGCCATTAAACAGTTAGCAAAACTCCCCCCACAGGGGGGAGTCCATTGCCACTCCTGACCTTTGAAGGTAATAGTTGCCATTAAAGAGGATGAAATTGTTGGACAAAATGTCAAATAGGTATTCCGTAAGATCAGTTTCATCACCAGGGGCACCCTTGTTAATTAAAAAAAAAAAAAAACCCTTACCCATTTTTCAATGCCCGTGGCCTGTGCGATAACAGTATACAAGTCCCTAACATCAGTTGTTAAAAAATTAAAATCCGCGTCGAATGGTAAGGAATTGAAACGGTTAAAAAAAATTCCAAGAATCACGGCATATTTGAGGAACATCCTTAAGGTGTTTTTTCAATGAACCATCCACAAATTTGGCACAGCCATAAGTTAATTTCCCTCCGTCCACAATAGGTCGGAGTGGTGGATTCATCACATTCTTGTGGATTTTTGGGAGTCCAAAAATGGTAGGGATAAGGGAGGTCAAGATGTTAATATAATTAAAAACATCCATATTCTGGCCTCAGTGAATAAATCATTTAAATTTATTATTTTAACATCATTTTATCAGGATAAATCCAACCAGACACAAAGTGCCCGTTTTCAGTGGAGTCCTGGGGAGAAAAGCTCCAAGGAAGTTAACAGACTACATACATGGTTTAGATAAACGATAAAAAAACTGGTGTACAAGGCAAGAGAAACAAAAAAGTACAAGAACAATTTTGTAAAACAATACTCAGGAGTCGAACCCCTATTTGCAATATTTACAACAAAAAAAATACATATCAAGTGAGTATATAGTGTATGCAATGGAGGCATACAATGGGTCACTTATATGGAGTAGTGGGTCTTCAAGGGTGGTCTTTGCAGTAACAAAGAGGGTTAGCATGGAGGTGTGAATTAAGAAGGCCCTTGAAGGTGCTTGTGTGACTTTGTAGCCTGAGTTCAGGTGGGAGGGTGTTCCATACTTTAGCAACATCATAAGAGAATAGGGCCTCCCCAGCGCTGTTATTGCATGGGTTGATTTCAATCAGGTTTTTGTTAGATGAACGTAGATTTCCTTCAAGGATGCATCTGCAGTCCTTACAAATGGGTTGTCCTGTCGTCAGGCAGCCCTTCGGTCGGCCGGATTCCAAAGTCTGTGTCTGGCCTCGGCTGGTGTCGCACTTCACCCGACGTCATAGCTGCAGTTATTCGGGTATAAAGGCATCAGCCGACGCCATTTTCCTCAGTCTTTCTTGCCGAGTGGCGCCCGAAGCAGAAGCTGTTCGCAAGTGCCAGTCGGTCAGAACCAGAGATTACTACTACCGAATACTTCTACTACTACCGAAGACTTCTAAAAAGCTAAGAACCCCGTTGGGGACTCTTTCTTGCCTCAGCCGATGTCAGAAAAAGTGAATAACTGTTTAACTTGTGGGAAACAAATACCTCATAAAGATTTCCACTCTTACTGCTTACCTTGTTTAGGCCCAGACCACGACGTAGCAGCTTGTCTAGCCTGTGCTTCTTTCAACCGACGGACGCTTAGACGTCGGTCGGAATTTGCTGAGGAGTTTTTCGGCTCCGATTTTGCTTACATTATGCTGTCGGATCCTCCGACTACGCAAATATCTAAAAAGCGCAAGGAAAAGGACCGACACTCGCGGTCTGCGGTTTCGGCCGAAACCGCGGTTAAGCCAACCGCGAGTGTCTCTGTTTCGGCTGAAACCGAGCAAGCAGTTCTTCCTTCAGCCGAAAACTTACCTCCTACCGAGGCCTCTTCCAACCTGGTGGAATCGGCTTCTGAAATCCCTCCTGCTCTTGCAGTTTCTCAGGAATTATCTGACACTATCCCCTTGGATATCTCTACCCTTGCACGTGGAGCTGCTAGGCCACCTGCATCCATGTCCATTAAGGCCTTTGCCAGGGTCAAAGCAGCTAAAACTACTAAATCTGTGCCTGCTAAGACCCCCTCTCACAGGCCTAGCTCTAGTTCACAAATGCTTAGTCTAGCAGAGGATCTCATTTCTTTAATCCGGGGATCCCAACCTCACCCAGGCAGGGCCTCTCACCCACCTCCAGAGAAGAGGCCTAGAGCAGAGCCCCCTGAGCCAGTTTCTACAGATGATTCCTCTGATGATTCAGATAATACAAACCCTCCAGAGGCTTCTTTCTCCCCTTATGAAGACTCTGATGCTGAAGAGTCCATTCCTTCTGCCTCTCCGCCTGAGAAATTTTCCTTTGGGGAAACCTTGCATGCTATGAGGGAACAATTTCAGTGGCAGGGCCAGGATTTTTCCGACTCTAGAAAAAGGCTTAGAACTTTTCTGCATTTACCACAACATAGGCCTTTAGCCATACCTCCAGTTCTCTCTGTTGTAGATGATGCATTTAATGATGCTTGTACTGCTCCTGATTCACTACCTCCGGCCCCTGCTAAGCCCGATGGGTACTACAGGGTCCCGGACACGCATTACCATTTGTATAAGGCTCCTTTTGCAGATCCCGAGACTATCTTTCAGGGTCCTAAGGCTGTAGCAGCTGCCTCTGCCAAAAACCCCCTCCCCTCTGAAAGGGAATCAAGGTCCTTAGAGAGATGGGGTAAAAAAGTTTACACTTCTGCTACTCTTTTAGCTAGGGCCTTGAACTGTCAATTCCACATGATCCAGTATCAAGAATTTATGCTAGACCAGTTAACCAAAAAGCTGTCCTCGGATGAACCATTAGAAAATCTGTTCAGGAAATGGTACATAACATTCAGCAAGTCAGTAACCATTCCTTAAAATGCGGCTATGATGCACTGGAAGCTTCCTTTAGATCAGCCATGACTGGCACAGTTCTCAGAAGGCATGCATGGTTAAAAGAGCAGGCCTTACCAGATCATGTTAAATCAAAACTACTAGATGCTCCCATGGACAAGATCAATTTGTTTGGCTCGCCTGCACAACAGGTGCTGAAGAAGATGGAAGAGAAGGCAAAATCTGTCCAAACAGTGAAAGATTTCTTACAGGTCCAACCTCCAAGGTTTAGCAGGAATTGGCCCTCCAAGAATTGGTCCTTTCCAGACTCCTCCAGAGCTCAGAGAGGCAGGAATAGGCGTTCAAGAGGCAGAAGTCAATCCAGGGGTGCCTACAGGGGACGCCAGTGGCAGGGTAACAACCAGCGAGGTGCAGCCACAGACACAGCCACCACCACTACTACAGGACAATCACAGTGACTTGGCTCTAGCACCGCCTACCAGGGAACAACTAGAAGCACCCTTGGGCGGGAAGCTAGCTTTATTTTCAGTAAACTGGCATTACATCACAAGAGACAGGTGGATTTTGCAGACAATAGACCAAGGTTACAGGTTTCACTTCCATACTCTACCAGGGAAGAGAGGAATGCCAACCCTACCTCCAAATCAAAAGGCAGAAGCTCTAAAACAAATAACTCCATTATTAAGGATGAGAGCTGTGGAAAAGGTACCATCTATGGAGCAAGGATAGGGATTTTACTCCAGACTCTTCCTGGTACCAAGAAAAGAAAGCAAATGGAGACCTATTCTCGACCTGTCCGCTTTAAACACATTCCTCATTGTTCCGAAATTCAAAATGCTGACCCTACAGCAGCTTCTTCCCATGCTGGGCAAGGAGTCTTGGCTGGTAACTCTAGATCTCAAGGAGGCATACCTGCACATCCCCATACAACCAAATTGCAGAAGATACCTCAGATTTCTTGCAGGATCAGAGCATTATCAATTCTCAGCATTGCCCTTTGGCTTATCTACTGCGCCCAGAGTGTTCACGAAATGCCTGGCATCAGTAATTGCTCATTGCAGGCTTCAGGGAATCCAAATCTACCCTTACCTGGACGACTGCCTGATACAAGCGGACAACAAAAACAAGCTAGCAGAAGACTTGAAAAGGGTCATTTACCTACTACAAGCCCTGGGATACACAGTCAATATAAAAAAGTCAAGGCTGATACCATCCCAAAGGATAACCTTTTTGGGTGCAGAGCTGGACACATCGAAACAAATGGCATTCCTAACAGTAGAAAAACAGGAGCAACTCCTCTACTTCTTGGCATTAACAAAGCAGAACCATCTAACAGCAAGAAAAGTCCTGCAAGCCTTGGGTTTCATGGCATCCTGCATAATATTGGTTCCACATGCCAGACTGCATATGAGAAAGTTACAGTGGTACCTAAGGAATTTATGGTCTCAGCACAAGCACAGCCTAGAAACCCAAATTCCAATAATTCCATGCCTGAAGCAAGAATTCCAATGTTGGGCTCAGGCCTGTCAATCAAACAAAGGATTGCCCTTCCACAACACTAAACCAAGCCAAACCATCACAACGGACGCCTCAGACCTCGGTTGGGGGGCCCACATGCTGGACAAGTGCATACAAGGTTTATGGACTCAAGACCAGCTGCACCTACACATAAATCAAAAGGAAATGCTGGCAGTAAAACTGGCAATTCAGACATTCAGGCCATTTCTTCGACAAGGTCAACTGTTGATAAGGACAGACAACACCACAGTTATGTGGTACATCAACAAACAGGGAGGCACACATTCGTACCCTCTATGCCGGATGGCAATGGACCTCTGGAATGTGGCCCTGAGTTACAACATTCAGTTACAAGCAATTTTGTACCAGGAAAAGAAAACATTCTAGCAGACATACTAAGCAGAACTACCACGGATGCCCACGAATGGATGCTTCATCCGGACATCTTCAAAACCATTACAAGAAAATGGGGACTCCCACAAATAGACTTATTTGCATCCCCACACAATCACCAACTAAAGAAATTCTGCACAAGGACGTACCACCCACTTGCTTGGAAGGTGGACTCCCTATCTTTCAGTTGGAAAAACCTGACAGCATATGCATTCCCACCACTTCCTTTGATGCACAAGGTGCTATTGAAGATCAAAGAGGACCGTCCAAGAATCATTCTGATAACTCCAGACTGGCCAAGACAACATTGGTACCCATTACTGAGGAGCATGTCTCGGGAACAAATATGGCTCCTACCCCTTGTTCCCTTGCTGTTAACACAGAACAACTACAACACCCTGCATCCAAACCTGAAAACACTGCAGCTGACTGCCTGGAACATTGCATAAGAACAAATAACCCAAATTTATCCCAAAGGGTTAAAGACATTATCTTGGAGGCTCGCAGATCCTCAACAAGGAAAAATTATTCAGCAAAATGGAAAAGATATTTCATTTGGAGTACTGCAAAAGGAGAAAATGTGTCACTGGTAAACATAGCCAACATCCTGGAATACTTGGCAGAGCTCTTCCACAAAGGCCTGTCCTATTCTTCCATTAAGATTCATGCATCAGCTATTTCAGCAGAATACGACTTGGATCCTCCAGTCTTCTCACATCCTCTGCTCAGGCAGTTTCTGAGAGGAATTAAAAATGTAAAGCCACCTAGGAAGCCACCATTGCCAGCATGGGACTTGAACTTTGTGCTAGAAAAATTGACACTCCCTCCTTTCGAACCAGCAGCAACAGCAGAATTACAATACTTATCATGGAAAACTGCTTTCCTGCTGGCAATCACTTCAGCAAGAAGGGTATCTGAGCTACAGGCATTAATGGCAGTACAGCCCTTCCTGATCTTCCATCAAGATAGTGTCCATGAGAACAAATCCTACTTTTATGCCTAAGGTGGTCTCCAGAGTATCTTTGAATCAGGCTGTCCACCTACCTACATTCTTCCCCAACCCACAGAATAGGGAAGAAAGACTGTTGCATACCTTGGATGTGCATAGACAATTACGCTACTACCTGGACAGGACCAAGGGCAATAGAAAAACAGACCAGCTACTGGTAGCATATGCAACAGGAATGGAAGGAAAAGCAATTTCAAAACAGACAATCTCTAAGTGGATAGGAAATTGCATTAGATTTTGTTACTCCTACCATGGGAAGAAAACTCCAGAGAACATTAGGCCTCACTCTACAAGGGCTACAGCCACTACCACAGCTTTTCTACAAGGAGTGGCTACCAAAGACATTTTAGAGGCTGCTACTTGGAGCTCCGTGCATACATTTCCCAAGCATTATAATTTACCTTTATACTCTAGATCCCGAGCAGGTTTTGCCACTGCTGTTTTGCAAGGGATCTTAACTACACCATAATTTCATTTCTCCTCCTCCCCCAGTTTGGCTATGGTATTCTACCCATTTGTAAGGACTGCAGATGCATCCTTGAAGGACATAGTACAGTTTTGTACCTACCATAAATGTAGATGTCCGATAGGAATGCATCTGCAGTCAGGATTACCCACCCTCCTTCCCCTCTGTGGTACTCCTAGGGTATTTGCCCATCTTGTAGCTAGCTGGGGGAATCTATTATGGTGTATTTGTTTGTATATATGTACATACATGCTTATTTTTTGTTTGCTCTCTACTATTTGGAATCATTTGCATTTATCCAAGTTTAGCCTTCCTAGAGGGCACCTGGCATCTGGGGCAAGAAACACTGAGGAAAATGGCGTCGGCTGATGCCTTTATACCCGAATAACTGCAGCTATGACGTCGGGTGAAGTGCGACACCAGCCGAGGCCAGACCCAGACTTTGGAATCCAGCCGACCGAAGGGCTGCCTGACGACAGGACAACCCATTTGTAAGGACTGCAGATGCATTCCTATCGGACATCTACATTTATGGTAGGTACAAAACTGTACTTTTCCTTGTGGGGTTGTGAAAGTTTAGTATGTCAGCTAGGGCTGGGCTCTTCCCCGGATGAAAAAGAATTTGATGGGCTGTGATCAATTGGTGGTAGCATAGGAGGTTTGGAAATTTTAACCAGTGTAGTTTAATTATGGATTGGCAGTGGTGGGAATGTGATCTGTTATTGGCAGCGAACCTAGCTATTTTATTTTAGCATGTGGAGAGTTTGTTCAGGTTAGTTTTGTTAATGTTGGTGAGGACTGGAGAGGCGTATAGTTCATAGGTTCATAGGTTCATACTAGGCTATCTGCCCAAGGGCATTTATAAGCCTAGCCCATAGTTATGTGGCTTTCGCCACCCCTTTAGTTTGAATAAAAACTATGCCTATCATTTTGCTGTGCCTCTGTCAAGCAGTGACACTGAAGTAATCTCTGGGGTATATCTGCAATCTCCCATCCATTGGTCAAGATTCCTCTTGAACAAGGCCAGAGAGGTGCTCTGCCTCACATGTACCGGGATTTTGTTCCACAGCATAGGGAGTCTCTGGGTGATGAATCTGTCCCTCCAGCACGTTCTATTTATAACCGTGTCAAGGTTTAAGTCTCCCGCCCTTGTGGTTCTGAGGGATCTAGATTTTTGAGGTGAAGCATATTCATCAAATCTGGGTTTGACATGGCCTTATATGTCAGGCACAGGTCACCTCTGAGCAAGCGGTATGAGACTGAATAGAGCTGGAGTTCTTTCAGTCGGGCAGCATAAGACATATTTTTGAGACCCTTTATCCTTTTGGTGAGGAACTTTTGGGGCCTTTCAAGCTGCAGCAGGTGTCTGGTCAGATACATTCGAGCAGGGCATTGTACTCAATCATAGGTCTAATGAGTGATGAGTACAGGGGACGATGACCTCCCTTGATCTAGATGTGAATCCCTTCATGATCAGGTGGGCGATATAGAAGGTTTTCCTAACTACTTTAGCAACATGAGTGTCAAACGAAAGGCTACTGTCAACCTGGGTCCCCAGATCCCTGATTACTTTTCTGTGCTCAGTGGATTGCCACCTATATGGTAGCCAGGGGTAACCTTGTTTTTCCCGAAGGGTATGACTATGCATTTTTGGCGTTTAACTTCAGGCCATGGCTCTGGCACCAGTTATCCGTTTCTGTGAGGCCCTTCTGGAGGATATCTGTGTCAGATGTGTTTTCGACTATGGCCCAGTTTGCAGTCATCTGCAAACTTTGTCAGCCATAACCCTCCTGTGTTTGCTTGTACTTCAGAAAAGTAGATGCCGAACAAGAGTGGACCCAGGACTGAGCCCTGTGGGACACCACTTGTGACAGGCTTTGAGTCTGACATGGCTCCAGCAACTCTGACCCTGTGGGTTCTGTCACTTAGCCAGTTTGCAACCCATCTTGTGATGTATGGGTTTACATTCAAGCTGATGAGTTTTTCGATGATACCTGAGTGGGGTATTGTGTCAAAGGCCTTTGCCAGGTCGAGGTAGGCTGTATGGACTGCCTTTCCCTCATCAATGGCCTTGGTGACAGTCTCGAAAAAGTCAACCAAGTTTAAGAGGCAGGATCTGCCTTTGACAAAGCCAAACTGGGTTGGATCCAAAGTCTCCAAGTTCCCTATGTCTTTATGAGTTCCATTATGATCCTCTCCATGGCTTTGCAGATGAGGCTTGTCAAGCTAATGGGGCGGTAATTTCCAGGGTCTGTGGAGGCACCGCCCTTATGAAGTGGGACCACAGTCGCCGTGCGCCACTCCTTGGGTACGTATCCTGAGGTGAGGCTAAGATTAAACAGCTGTCCTAACTGTGGGTTTAATTCCTCGTTGAGTTCGTGAAGCACACAGCTGGGGACACCATCCGGTCCCATGGATGCTGTGTTTTTTGCCTTAGTGAGGGCAGTTCTCACCTGGGCGTTGGAGATGTTTGGGGCTACAATCCTCTGGAATAGATATCTCTCCTTTTGGGGGGGAAGGGGCCGAGAGGTTTGCACTGAACCTGTCAGCCAGTATGTTGGCAATGTGTGTAGGCTCAGTAATTTTCACATCATTTTGAACTAATTCTGAGCATATCTGGGAGTTTCCTCCTAGGTTTCTAACATAGCTAAAGAAGGCCTTATGATTCTCTTTAGAGTCCTTGGCGATTTTTCTCTCAAAATTTGCCTTGGATGATTTTATGAGAGCTCTTAGTTTTTTACTTATAATGATCAAAGGTGTCTTACCTTTCAAGGATTTTGCTCTATCTTGTAGTAGCTTCCTCCTTTTGTTGTAGAGCTTGTTTATGGCTGGGGTCCACCAGACTGGACGCTTGCCTTTGGTACAGAGAGTCTTAGTTTTGTTTGGGATTGCCTGATCCATGCAGTCCTGTAGGTGCTGGTAGAAGGTATTTGTAAGTGATTCAGCGGTTTGAGTAATGTTTACCACTGGCTCAGGGGCCTTAAAGGAGACCACACTAGTTTTTAGAAGTGTGAAATCGGCTTTTGAGAAGTTTTTCACTGAATGTATAGTGTTCCAGTCTATGTTGACATCACCTAGGAGTAAAGTTTCTTGAGACAGGGAGTGGGAGGCCCAGTGGAGTATAGATTCTAGTGTCTTAAGGTTGTCTCCTGGTGGTATATAAATGCTGAGTAGGCTATATAAATGCTAGTAGTGTTAAGAGATGAGTTCTGGCTATTTTAGTTTCGGGGGTTAGGAATACTATACAATGATATAGGCAACCAAGTTTTTTATGGACTTTAGAGATAGTTTGGGATACGTGCTTGTTAAATTTAAGTTGTTGTTCAATAGTGATGCCTAAGAGTGTGGCCTCAGTTACTGGGGTGATGAGGGTGCCATTGGTTGACATGATGGTAAAGGTGGCAGAGGAGTGATTGGGTGGAATAGTATTAGCTGTGTTTTTTTGGGGTTTAGTATTAGTTGGTAGTTGTTTAGCAATTTCTCTACCTCAGTGAAGGATTCCTGGGCTTTACTTTGTAGTAATTTGATGTTTGGTGCTGAGCAGATTAGAGTAGTGTCATCCACATACTGGACAATGTTGGCTTTAGTGGTAGCTAGGTGGAGATTATTTATAAATATGTTTAAGAGAAGGGGACCAAGGATTAAACCTTGTGGGACACCTCATGTGACAGGGATTGGGAGTTGCCCCATTTGACAGATTGTGACCGGTTGTTTAGGTAACTGCTAGCCTCGATGACTCCACCCTAAAACGGTTTGTGTTCTGCTAGGCAGGTGAGGAGTTTGCTATGGGAAACTGTATCAAATGCCTTGGATAGGTCTAAGAAGGTGGCAGGGACCAGCTTCCCTTGGTTCCTGTGAGAGTTTATAGTATTGGAGAAGTTTAGAGCAGTGTTGGTGCTATGGGAAGGTCTGAATCCATGTTGGGTTTTAGTTGGGTTGTTAACAGATGGGTAAGGATTTGGTGGGGGATAGATTTTTCTGTAATTTTTGAGAGGAGTGATAGGATAGCAATGGGACGGTAGTTGGAGAGGTCAGTAGATGGGCCTCCCTTGTGGAGAGGGATGATATGAGGTTTTCCCTAATGAAGGAATGGAATGCAAGGCGAGAGATCTGTTAATGAGTAGGGAGACTGGGCAGGCGAAGGCCTTGGATGCAATTTGGAGATTTTGAGCTAGGAGACTGTCGGCAGCTAGAGTGGTAGGTTTGAGTTTAGTTAAGAGATTTTGAATTGTTGTAGTTGGAACTGGGTTCAAAGTGAAGGGGGTGGAGTTAGTCTGGTAGTTGAAGGGTTGATGTTGGGTCATGGATGATGTAGCACTTAACCAGGTTCAGTATTGAAGAGGTAAAGTAGTTATTAACACTAGAGGCTATGTGTGGATCAGTACCTGTGATATCTGGGGGTGGTGTGGTGGCTTTACCAGGCTGGAGGATGTTCACTGCAGCCCAGAATTTCTGTGGGTTATGTTTACTTTGTAGGGAAATATAGTAGTGTTTCTTGTCCAACCTAACCTGCTCTTTTGCTTCATTTCTGAGCTCAGCAAAGCTTTTCCTTGTTACGAGAGTTTTGTATTTTTGCCAAGTTATCCAAGCTTTGTCTCTAGTCTTGAGTAAGAATTTTGTGGCTTTGTTTAACCAGGGGGCAGGGTTACTTCGCAATCTTATAGTTTTTAGTGGGGCTAGTTGGTTTAAAATCTCTAGGAATTTGGCATTAAAGTATTCTACTGCATTGTCCAGGGGAAGGGTTTTTATGGGGGCTCAGTCACGGGATTTTAGGGCTACTGATAATTTATTATGGGGAGAAGTTTTTTTTGGGAACGGATTTGTAAGAGCAGGAATATTAGTAGACTTTATTTTATGCCGAAGGAGAAAGTTTGGGTTATGGTCACTGAGGGTGTCTGGTAGTATTCCAGATTGGTGGGCAGTATTGGACTGGTTAGTCAGGATCCAGTCTAAGGTGGATTCTCTTTTGGTGGTTTTGCCAATTCTTGTGGGTGAGTGTAGGAGTTGTATGAAATTATATAGGTTTATGTGGCTGGTGGCTATGGGTGAATGTATAGTGTTCCAGTCTATGTTGACATCACCTAGGAGTAAAGTTTCTTGAGACAGGGAGTGGGAAGCCCAGTGGAGTATAGATTCTAGTGTCTTAAGGTTGTCTCCTGGTGGTATATAAATGCTGAGTAGGTTTAGGTGTTTGTGTTGGTTTAGTAGGATTTTGGTGAATAGGGTCTCTGCAGTGTTGAAATCTGGGGTTTCTTTTTGAAGGAGCTGGACTTTTTTAAATTGGATTTGTAAAGAAGGGCAATGCCACCACCTTTTCTGTGAGGTCTGTCAACTCTTAATATGTTGAAGCCAGGTGGAGTTAGAGTTATATTTAATGTGGGGTTTAAGTCATGTTTCTGTAATCACTATAAATGTGTGGGTTGTATACAGAGATAATTCCATGTAACTGTTCTATTTATGATACTGCAAATGTTTAGGTTTAGAATGAGTAAATCTGTGGGTTTATGCTTAAATGGGAGTTTGGGGTTGGGTGTGGTATGGGTGTTACATGTTGGGTTGGGGTGGATATCACCTCCTAGTAGTAGTTGGGCTGCAATGATGGTAATGGTTTTTAGGTAGAATACAGTTAGGAAGTGGTGTTTGAGGCTGGGGTATTTTTTGGATTGTGAGGTGTAATGGATAGGAGAGAGGAGTTGAAAAAATAAAGGGTAAAGGAGAATAGGTTGTGCGTTTGCAGGTATGTAGGGATGGTTTGTGGTGTATGGTAGGGTGGGGGATTTGGTACAGTGCATAGTGTTAAGTGGATGGTGATAAGTAGTAATGAAGGAGAAAAAGTAAAGACAGATGGATAGGGACGGTAAGAGTAATGGGATGATATGGATGTGGGAGTGTGGTGTTGGAGACATGGTGATTGAGTTATCTATGTTGGAAGACTGTGGATGGGTGTAGGAGAGAGGTAGTATGCAGTTTCAGGCAAATTAAGTTCTTCAGTCTTTTAAATGTGGTAGTTGTTTTCAAACCCACCTTTGGAAGATGATGTACACAAGACCAAATAGCAAGAAAGCATGAAATTATCTAATCAAAAGAATATTTTATATATATATATATATATATATATATATATATATATATATATATATATATATATATATATGATCCAAACAGTATTTTTAGAGGAAAAAACTGTTTCATGTTCCCAAAGTTTAGTAATGACAATTCTTTTGTAAAAACAAAGAACATCAAGAGCTTAATAAATCTTGTTGTGACATGTAGAATAACAATTTGCGCAAGACCAAAAGCCTATAAAAAGCGAAGACCCTTTATAGGATTCGAAAATGAAATAATACGTGTGCACTAAAGCTTATATTTCAGTAACAACAACCACATGGGGCTGCCCAATAATGAAAAACATTAATAAATGCATTTACAAAATAGAAACGTTCAATGATGCAGAACGCACAAGTTGCACACGAATGTAAACAAATATGATGTCCACAGTGTGTGCATAAGTCGAATATATTATTAATGGAGCAATACAGCCAGTAGCTGAATACAAAAAACAAATGGCCCCCAACAGGAAAAAAGCCTTTGCCAGTAACAATGTTCTTATAGTTCAAGTTGACCATATAATGAGATTTATAAGAAACAGAAGAAATACTGTTCGTGAATCTTCAATATGTCCACATGCAGCCCCGACTATTCAAGAAAAAAATGAATATAAAATCCAAAAAAGCTGTAATCATTAGATAATCCTCATACCACGATATGTTATACACGGTTTCAAATTATAAAGGCTGCGCAAAGAAAGTACCTTGGATACTCAAAGGCCAATGTATACTTTTTCAATGAAAAAAAAAAAATGACATATCCGTATCTCAATGTACCAACAGGCCAATATCAAAATGAATTGTTGATGGCACAAAACAGCCCGTATCAAATACAAAAATCAAAATGGCTACCCATTTAAAAAGAGTCATTAACAGTGATATAGTCAGAGTTGTCCATGTGATGAAATATTCAAGAAACAGGAAAAATACTGTCCCTAGATCTTCAATAAGCCCACGCACAGCAACCGACTGTTCAAACAATGATTATTAGATCCAAAAAATGTGGTAATCATGTAATTTTCATACCACAATATACAGGACACTGTTAAAAGTCATATAGGCTGTACACAAAAAGTACCTTAAACAGAAGCGGCCCCAAGACACCAATATATGCATTCTTGAAAAAATTACTGCTCTTATTTCGATGTACCAACAGGCCAAGATGGAATTCCAAATGAAATTGCAGTTCGTGTTCAACACAGGAATAAATGGCTCCCAAATCTCCAAAACGCCGTTAACAATACAAGATGCCCTTTGACTCAAATTGGGCCAAGGTTATCCAACATCTACCCAACTGGTAGATGAATAAACATCATCGGTCACTGAAGCCAAAAAATACAGGCTGATCTTTATTTCCATTAATTAAAGAAACGGATTGCTGCTTACGAGCCGCTACCTTAGTGTACACTATACAAATAAACTTCTGCAGATTTAGATCTTATCCAGCCACTTTTTTCAGCTCGTGTACGCTAGTGTCCTCTGTTCTGTTTAGCCACCTTAGTCTTAATTTTGTCCTTCTGCCACCTTTCGCTCTGTAACACCTTTTTATATTCAGAGGTCTCTTTATAGACAGATGCTTCAGATTTTCTTCAGCCTTCGTCCATTCCAGTTCACTGGTAGATCGTTATTTACAAGGAATGTAGCTAGCTGGTTTTCACAAAAAGAAGTTTTTCCTTCCATTTAGGAAACTAGTTTGGGAAAACCTGGTACATGTATAGTGACTTATTATGATCTAATCCGCTGGTATGCCCCATTAAATTCATTTAAAGAGTCCAATAAGTACGCATCATAATGGAGTATACTCAATATCCTATTATTGTAGTCTATTTAATTCATAAAAAAACAGGCCCTCTTCCCTTATCTGGTTTTAAATCTTTGACCTCTGAATTTGTAAGCTTCCTAAAGGCATCCAATTGTTCTTTTGAAATATTATGACTGTTGCCATACTTACCAGTACTATTCAACATATTTCTAATATCAGTTTCACACAGTTCTGCAAATGTGGTAATGGTATTATGTAAAACTGGGTTAAACGCACTTGATACACTCAAATCATGCTCCACAAAACATTGGATGTTATGTGATCCTATCTCCCCTACATTCTGTACTGATGGGCTCTGAGCCGATCCTCGGCTCCGACTCTGCACGCTATGCTATAGAGCAGGAGTGTCCAACCCGCGGGCCGCATGCGGCCCTCAGAGCTCTTCCATGCGGTCCGCGACCCTTAAATTTAAATTTAATTTCACTTTTTTTCCGTGTGTTTACACGTCCGCGTAGTTTTGCTGTTCTGCGCATGCGCCAACTTTCTTTTTTTCACGTTTTTTTTCATACCGGCGTCTTTCCGCTGGTATGCGCGTGCGCGAAAACACCGTTCGGGCGTTTTTTATATTACTACTGGTAAAGAAAAGCTGCAGGAAGGAGCGAGATCGTAGCGCCGTAGAGAGAGGATTTATTTTATTATTTTAATTAATTTCGTTGTGTACACACCGACTACACTACAACAAAGGTAAGTTAAGTATTTTGCTCCCTTAGAACTAGCTAGGTAAGGAAAATTATTTGAGTTACATCACGTACATCACTCACTATAAAGTCCTGGAATATTTTGTTGGTTGACCATGGTGCACATGAATTGCTGTTATGCATGATTTCTTAGGATTAGAACTTAGAGAATATATTGGTTTATAGTCATTTTAAATCTCCTCCCTTCATTTCTTCTAGCCTTTAACATCTCCAGGCACTGAAGTTTGTAATAGATAATGCTAGCTATCATTTCATTGCCTCTCTGATTTGAAGCAAATTAATGGCATCGTGTTGACAGTTGCTTGAACCTATAACTATTGCACTGACAGAGTGGTTTATAGTATTTCTGGTTCTTGTAAACTATTGTATAGTGTGGAGATACAAAGTATGTGTAATGTTAGAATGGAGGGATATATTAGAAATATTAGGAATTAATATAATTTTAGCCCCATTCAAGATCACTTTTGTATTGTAATAGTCAGCCTATTGGTTTGAAAGTCACTACTTCAGAAAAAGTTATGTTAATTTGAGATCTGGCAAGGATATGGAACAGTTGTCATAATAGTCTTTTTATATACTTAAATATAATACATTAGCTCCTGGTTGACATAACTTATCTACTATATACGGTTGAGTTAATTAACTATGGATTTCTACTGTTCCTTGGCTCTCAGAGGAGATTCATTCAGGTTTGTATGTTTGCTGTTTTAATAGGTTTAGTTTTTCTACATATGGCTCTTGTTTCAGTGTGATTTTATCCACTCAAAAAAGGTTGCTTGCTGAGGTACTATTAAAATAAATAGTATTTACTTGGATTTTTTCTTATTATTTTACTATTTATTTTATTTGCTTGCAGTTGTGATATTTATTTAAATATAAAAATTGCTGTATACAGTAATCTTGATGGCTACAATTTTGCACAGAAAGGTTACAAGTGCTGAAAAACATTTGCTAAAACAGAAGTTATTATGTAGTTTCCATGGCTAACATTTAGAAATAATGGATACTTTATTAAAAAAAGCTAATTTGTGGTGACAATCTGAAATAAATACTGTTATGTGCAAAATCCCAGTAACTGAACATCTACAGCAGAACGTAAATATCACTCTCTTCTTGCAGTCAAAGTTCTGTGACGGAAGCAGTGTCTTCTTTATGTAGACAACAGATGTGCATAGCTTGGTTAATGTTCTCTGGTGGTGGATAGATGGAGGAGTGGGTATTAAGTTTTTCTTAAAAGAAAAGACTTCGGTTAAACACATTCTGAGTCAACCACTCTCCGCTGGCTGCTCACCCATCCCTGGGGGAAGGGAGATTTAAGCTGTTCACATGGCTGACACCTGGCAGGAGCACTACATGTCTATTCTGTGGAGCTTTAGTCTATCGATCCATTACTACTGTGTGCAATTACATTGTAAGCAAAAGAAAACTCTCAGAAGGAAGCTATATAGTGGAACTTGGAAGAACCACCGCAGGAGAGGTGTGCTGCACTAGGGGGAAAGAGTATAGGCCACCCCCAGTGGGCAAACAACTGGCCTGCTCTCTACCATCTGATTCTTGCTGCAAACAGCTGAGCTCATGGGGAAATCCTGGGTAGGACTGAAAGGGGCACAGGACTGCTGCCTGCCTGAGAATCCCCAGCTTCTGCTACCAGGGCAATGTGGAATTTCAGGTTTTAGTGCTGTGTGCTGGTCTGAGACGTGTTAGGAACTCTCATAAATGCTATAAGGCACGGATGAGGGCTAAACAGAACATAATCCATGTTTATTTTATTTAGGCACCTCACATCACAGGACATCAAGGTCTTTGCTCTTAGAAACAGGTTTCTGTTAGATAACAGGGATGTATTAAGCAGAAAGATAACCATTTAAGTATGGACTCTGAATGGCTGTTTAGAAAAAAATAGTGCAGATATCACAGCCATAAACACAGTGCATTTAGGTGTAGAATTGCTATATATAAGCATTTTAGTAGAAAGGTAAATGTGGCTCCTCCTTGCTATCTACCATCCCTTCAGTGCCAAAAGTAATGAGACAACGGTTCACCTGCTTAATGGGTTTATTAACTTTGTTAAAGGAAAACATTTACTCGTAAAAAGTTATATACTTACCATAACGCTCTGTCTATGTTGCCCATTTTCATTCTTCCTCAACCTTTTGGTTTGGATCTGATCCTCAGATGAAACTCTGCAATTTTTTTAGCTCGTGGACACCAAAACACCTCAAGTTCCTCCCTTACCCATAGTCATGTAGTCCGATGTGATAGGCATGAATGCATTTTGAGGTTTAGACTTCCAGCACTGAGTAGCATTACCCTCAGATTTTGCTGGCTTGTACCTGTTAAGGTGGTGAATTTGTCATTTGAACCTTGCCTAAAAAAAGGCACTATACTAGAGGCCTCTGTTTAACTGCAGTTTAACAAAGTAGTTATCTATTGTATTCAAATATTAATTTATTTATATTTATTAATGTATTTATTGTTCAAATTAACCTACAATACAGCCACATTAGTCCGCATAAACCTGTGTTTTTTTTTTTTGGGTCCTCACCTGCTGTTTGCCCCCACACCATTTTTGTTGACTCAATGCGGCCCTTGCAACTGAAAAGGTTGGACACCCCTGCTATAGAGCGAAGCCTCTTATTGGCTGAGCTATTCTCTATCCCAGGATGCACCACCACTAATCCCCCAGATCTCGTTTGACGCTTACAAGCTAGGACGTGGTCTCAAACTTGGCTGAGCTAAATGCTGTTTTTTTCTTAAAGTTTTCCTGTCAGGAAATTCTTTGTTCTTTACCCAAAAGCTGTTTTAACAGCTATCGTTGTGTATCAGTGTTTTTTAGGTAAAATTTTGTGGTAAATTGTGTGTGATTGATTAGGGAAAGATTTCCGTTTAAGTTAGAGGGGCCGTCCCCTATTCTTTAGCGAGTTTTCTTATTTTTAGAGAGGTCAAGTACCTGTTTAAGTTAGAGGGTTCTTGGCCCTCCTTTTTGGTGTTTGTACTTGTACTTGTATTGTACTTGTTAATTTTTTTTAAAAAAAAAAAAAAAAAAAAAAGGTTTTATTGTTGTTGAAATCTTTCTTTAGTGACATACATAGTATTGTGGTTTACAGGAATTATGTCCAAAGAGCATAGACCCTCAGGATTCAAGAAGTGCGCGATTTGTAATTATAAAATGTCCATCACCGACGATCACTCCTCGTGCGTATACTGTTAAGGTGCCAAACACCTACAGGAGTCTTGCAGCGTGTGTCACGCTTTTTCCTCTAGGGTCCTCCAAGAGAGGAAGAATAAATTAATCTTAAAAGGGCTTATCAAACCCTCCTTCAAGGAGGCCTTATCTTCCTCTTCCTCTCATGCTAAGAAAAAGAAAGCGTCGGCTCCGACCAGCCCGTCGGAACCGACTACTAAGAAATCTAGGCAGGCTTCTCCATCGGCTCCACGGACTTTGGAGCCGAGGGCGGAACGGTCTGCCTCGATGCCTCCAGTCTCGACTCCTCTGGTTTCGGAGCCGATGGCTGGGGCTTCGAGAGGCGGGTCACCTTCATCGGCTCCACTGATTCTGGAGCCGATGAGGGTTGCCGGCTCAGACTCTTCCCCTTCGGCGCCGAAGCCCTCCTCGGCACCGAGGGAAATTGTTTTGGAATCTCCCTCAGCACCGATACTGGTAGAGTCTATTCAGAGCCGGTCCCCCAGTCCTTCGGAGCCGATGGAGAAGTCGGTTCGGACCCGGTCGGTTTCCTCCCGATCTTCCAAGATGTCTGATTCGGACATCGACAGGGTGCTCCTAAGACTGTTTGTTTCAGTCTCCTGTATTCCAGAAATTAGTTTCGGCTCCAGCCCATTCGGCTTAGGAGCCGATGGCCCACCCTGTAGTTCTGGTTCCTCCTCCAACAGCCTCGGCACCGTTGGAGCCGGTGCTGGTGGAGCCGATGGAGGTTTTCGGGTCGGCCCCGACCCTTACTCCAACCCCGGCTCTCGAGTCTGAGTTCGGTACACGGACCTCCTCTGTCGGCCCCGGGGGGGACGCTTCGGGACCAATGTTTTCGGTTCCGAGCCTTCCTCTCGGTGCGTCAGCTGCGGGGGTACAGTCTACTGCCATGGCCAAGGGGGTTGGACCTTCCCAGGATTCTGGCGGTCCAGCCTTCAGGGCCATGAGGAGTGCGTTGGCCAAATCTTCTTTGGCTACCTCCACGGTCTCACCAGCACCTTCCCTACATACGGAGACTGGGTCTTTGGTAGTCCCCCTGTCCGTAGACAGCGGAGCCCCGGGGCCTGAGGTCACCCCCAGTGGGGGTTCCCCCCCCCCTCCTGGAGGTCCTTCTGAAGCTTCTTCAGAGGAACCCCCAAGGAAAAGACGGCGCAAGAGGAAGCACGTCGACTCCCCCGATGAGTCTCTCATGTCTGACACCGATCTTGATGATGCAGAGGGGTCCCCTAAGTCGTCCTCAGATGATGTCTCCTTTGCAGACATCTTGGAAGCCCTCAAACAACGAGGCGGCTGGCATTCCAAACCCCCTTCTGCTGACGAGTCGGTGTTCCTCAAGGCCTTCGGGGCTCAGCCCTCCGCCTCCTGGGTGTCTCTGCCCTTCGAGCTCCTAGATTTGATCTGTCTAAGGGCGTGGGAACATCCAGACTCTGTGGAACCGGTGCCTGCTCGCCCAAATAAGTTCTTACCAGCACCCCCAGAGAAGGAGTTTTTGACCAAAGGTGTGGCTGTAGATGCCCTGGTGGTGACATCTGCTACCCAACAAGATGTAGCAGAGGCTTCGACGTCCGTCCGTCCATCCTCCTAATAAGGAGTCTATTAGCATGGATCGGTACGGGAAGCGCGCACCCTCAGTTCAGCGGCCTTTACCTTAAGGTCCCTGAACTGTTTAACGCACTTTACTAGGTTTCAGAGGGATCTGATCAAGGAGCTTTCAGATACCCTCTTGGGTAACCTACTTGAGCAGCTGGCCCAGACAGTTGGCTCTCAGTTGGCTAAGTTGTCATCGATATCAAACTCGTCCATGAGGCTCATTTCATATGCAGCCGAGGGGGCGAGTAGAGCGGCGGGTATGGGTGTTGCTCTACGGAGGCAAGCCTGGCTCCGCCTGTGTCATTTTGCGGAAGCCTTTAAGTCTTCCTTTGCCGACGCTCCCTTTGATGGGTCCTCTTTGTTTGGACCCAAGGTAAAGGACACATTGACCCGCTGCGAGCAAGAAGGTAAGACTTTGACTGCCGTAGGGGCACGATTTTCCACTCCCTTTCGGCCTTATCCCAAGGCTATTAGAGGAGGGAAAATGTGGATGTCCTTCAAGAATGCAACTGCAGTCATAACATATGGGTTGTCCTGCCTCAGGCAGCCCTCAGTCGGCCGGATTCCAAAGTCTGGGTCCGACGTCGGCTGATGTCGCATTTCTCTCCGACGTCAGAGCGGCTGGATTACATAAGCATCAGTCGACGCCATCTTCTTCAGTCTTTCTTGCCACGCGGTGCCCGAAGCAGAAGCAGTTCGCAAGTGCCGGTCGGTCAGCTCCTGTATTCTTCGATTCCGAAGTCATCAAAAAAGCTAAGTACCCCGTTGGGGACCTTTTCTTGCCTCAGCCGATGTCAGAAATTACTGAAAAAGTTAACAGTTGTCTTTCTTGTGGTAAACAAATACCTCATAAGGATTTCCACTCTTACTGTCTTCCTTGCCTTGGCCCAGACCACGACGTCTCGGCCTGTGTAGCCTGTGCTCGCTTCAAGAAGCCCACTCTCAGGCGCCGGGCGGAGTTCGCTGAAGATTTTTTTGGCGAAAAATTTGCTTATACAATGCCGTCGGAACTTCCAACATCGCAAACTCCCAAGAAACAAAAAGACCGGGACCGACATCCTCGGCCCGCGTCTACCACAGACTCCACGCCAAAATCTATCGCGAGTGCTCCGGTTTCTCCACCGCTCCGAACCGAAGAAACCGCATTACCGACGACTCAGATTCAGGATATCACTCCGCCAGTTATTGATTTTCCTCCGGATACCGAAACCGAGGAAATGCCCGAGACCATTACTGTAGACAAGGTCACTCCTGCACGTGGAGCTGCCAGGCCTCCTATGGCCATGTCTATTAAGGCCTACACTAGGGCTAAGGCAGCCAGCAAAACAAAACATCTTACTACTAAAACCTTACCTCAGCCTACTCCAGAGACACAAATTATGTCTATGGCTGCTGATTTTATTTCTATGATTAGAGGTTCACAGGCCCATCCTGAGAGAGGATCCCAGCCTCCTTCTGATAAAAGGCCCCGGGTTGAACTCTCTGACCCTATTCAGTCAGATGAAGATTCTGAGGGCTCTGTCCACTCTGATAGCCAGGAAGAGCTCTTCCAGACCTATGAGGACTCTGATACAGAGGATTCCATCCCCTCGGCCTCCCCTCCTGAGGATATTTCTTTTGGGGAAGTTCTGCATACCATGAGGGAACATTTCAAGTGGCAAGGCCAGGAATATTCTGATTCCAGAAAACGCCTTCGGACTTTCCTTAAGAAGCCCCAGCACAGGCCCTTAGCTATTCCTCCTGTACTTGATGTTTTGGATGATTTATATTCTGACTCTAGTGTTACCCCTGACTCTCTTCCTCCTGCTCCAGCCAAGCCAGACAGGTATTACAGGGTTCCAGAAACACATTCCCATTTATTCAGGGCCCATACTGCTGGTTTGGAAACTATTTCACAGGGGCCTAAAGGAGTTTCAGCTTCCACCTCTAAAAATCCATTGCCCTCCAACAGGGAAGCTAGGTCATTAGAGAGATGGGGCAAAAAGGTTTACACTTCCACTACCTTATCTGAGAGAGCTTTGAATTGCCTTTTTCATATGTTACAATATCAGGATTTCCTGTTAGAAGATTTACAAAAAACATTGGTCACTCCTGATCCTTTAGACAGGAAGGCTTTGCAGGAAGCTGCACATAATACTCAGCAAGTAAGCAATCACTTCCTACAGTGTGGATATGATGCACTGGAAGCTTCATGTAGGGCAGCTATGACAGGGGTAGTCATTCATAGACATGCATGGTTAAAAGATCAACCTCTACCAGATCATGTGAAGGCAAAACTTCTGGATGCACCTTTGGAAAAGAACAAGCTTTTTGGTGCTAATGCTAAGGATGCGTTAAAGACCATCGAGGAAAAAGCAAAATCAGTTCAGACGGTGAAAGATTTCCTCCAGGTTCAACCCCCCAGATTCAGTAGGAATTGGCCTTAAAAAAACTGGTCCTTTCCTAATCCAGAAAAGTTTCAAAGGGGTAAAAACAGACGTGGCCGAGGAAGAGGCCAGTACAGAGGTCCTTAGAGGGGACGACAATGGCAGCCAGGAAACCAAAGAAGCGACGCAGGGGTTTCACCTGCCCCACAGCCGCAATCTCAATGACTTTCCTCTACTTCCGCCTACCAGGGAACAAATAGAAGCTCCCTTGGGCGGGAAATTATCTCTGTTTGCATAAAATTGGCACAGACTGACAAAGGACAAATGGATTTTGGACATTATAGACCGAGGCTACAGGTTCCATTTTCATACCTTGCCAAGAAAACAAGGCATGCCAAACCTACCACCAAACCAGAGGGCAGAGGCTATCAAGCAAATCTCTCTGCTGACTCAGATGAAAGCAATAGAAAGAGTTCCACAACAAGAACAAGGCCAGAGGTTTTACTCAAGACTGTTCCTTGTTCCAAGAAAAGAATCTCAATGGAGACCAATACTGGATTTGTCCGCATTAAACACCTTTCTCATAGTACCAAAGTTCAAAATGCTGACTCTACAGCAACTCCTTCCCATGCTGGGCAAGGGGTCTTGGCTGATTACTCTGGACCTCAAGGAGGCATACCTGCATGTCCCTATCAGACACAGCTGCAGAAGATACCTCAGATTTCTTGCAGGGCCAGAGCATTATCAATTCTCAGCATTGCCATTTGGCTTATCTACTGCGCCCAGAGTATTTACAAAATGCCTGGCTTCAGTAATTGCTCATTGCAGGCTCCAGGGGATACAAATTTACCCGTACCTGGACGACTGCCTCATACAAGCGGACAACAAATTGATGTTGACAAAAAACTTGGACTATGTCATAAGATTACTTCAAGCTCTGGGATACACAGTCAACTTCCAAAAGTCAAGACTGAAGCCATCCCAGCAAATAATCTTCTTAGGAGCCAAATTAGACGCAGTCTCTCAAATGGCTTACCTGACAGAAGACAAGAAAGAGAAGTTAACTCATTACTTCAAAGGTTTAGCAAAACTCACCCAGATGACTGCAAGGAGATTCCTACAGGCCCTGGGTTACATGGCATCCTTCATTCTCCTGGTTCCATTAGCAAGACTACACATGAGAAAGCTTCAATGGTACCTAAAAAGCATTTGGTCTCAGCACAGCAACAACTTGGAGTCAACCATACCGCTCATTCCATGCCTACAAAAGGAATTCCTATGGTGGGCCTCGGTGAGCCAGGCAAACACAGGTATGTCATTCAAAAAACCACAGATAACACAGACCATGACCACAGACGCCTCAGACCTTGGATGGGGGGCACACATGGAAGGCAGGTGTATACAAGGACAATGGTCTCCAAAGGAAACACATCTGCATATAAACCAAAAGGAAATGCTGGCAGTAATGCATGCCATCGAGGCCTTTCAACACCAACTTTAGCAAGGCCATTTACTGATACGGACAGACAACACAACCGTGATGTGGTATATAAACAAGCAAGGGGGCACCCACTCTTACCCCCTTTGCAGACTGACAATGCATCTTTGGGAAAAATCACTGAGCCTAAACATCCAGTTACAATCCCAGTTTGTTCCAGGCAAAGACAATGTGTTGGCGGACAGCCTAAGCAGGAATTTCACAGATCCACACGAGTGGAGGTTACATCCAAAGATCTTCACACAACTCACTTCGACATGGGGCAGGCCAGAAGTAGACCTATTTGCCTCTCCTCAACCATAATCTACAAAAATTCTGCACAAGGACATACCATCCAAAAGCTTGGAAAATAGATGCTCTCTCATTCAACTGGAACTTCCTAACAATCTATGCATTCCCACCTCTGCCAATGATGACCTCAGTATTACTAAAGATCAAAGCAGAGAGACCCAAGGGAATCATAATAGCTCTGGACTGGCCAAGACAACACTGGTACCCACTACTACGGAGCATATGTCACACCAGGAGGTGGGCCCTTCCCCATTGGCCACTACTTTTGACTCAACACAATTTCAAAACAGTGCATCCAAACCTTCAGACACTGCAGCTAACAGCCTGGAAGATCCCATAAATAACCTCAACCTGTCTCTCTCCAAGGAAGTTCAGCGGATACTAACAGAGGCTCGAAGACCATCCACCAGAAAGGTTTACTTAGCAAAATGGAAGAGATTCAGCAATTGGAATACCAGCAAGGGACATGATGCATCATTGTTGAACATCCCACTCATCTTGGAATATTTGGCAGATATGCTAAAGAACGGCCTCTCATATTCTTCCATAAAGATACATGCATCAGCTATTTCAGCTAGATATAACACTGATCCTCCTGTCTTTTCACACCCTTTGCTAAGGCAATTCCTCAGGGGAATCAAGAACATTAAGCCACCAAGAAAGGCCCCTGTGCCAGCCTGGGACCTCAATTTTGTCCTAGAAAAACTGACTCTACCTCCATTTGAGCCAGCAGCTACAGTTGACTTGCAGTTTCTCTCATGGAAGACAGCTTTCCTGTTGGCAATTACCTCAGCAAGAAGGGTTTCGGAACTACAGGCCCTAATGGCAATACCACCGTTCATAATTTTTCATAGAGACAGGGTTTCATTAAGGACCAACCCTACATTTATGCCAAAGGTGGTATCCAGGGTTTCTTTAAATCAAGCTATTAATCTGCCTGCTTTCTTCCCCAATCCTGAGAATAAGGGGGAAAGACTGTTACATACCTTGGACATTCACAGACAACTTCGATACTACCTGGGCAGAACCAAGGCCAGTAGGAAGTCTGAACAACTTTTTGTAGCTTACGCCCTCGCAGTCCAAGGAAAAGCAATTTCAAAACAGACTATTTCAAAATGGATTGGATATTGCATCAGATTCTGTTATTCCTTTCATGGAAAGACTGTTCCAGCCAATGTCAGACCACATTCCACCAGAGCTACAGCCACCTCTACAGCATTCTTAAGAGGGGTGCCTACTAAGGACATTCTAGAAGCTGCTACATGGAGCTCCGTGCATACATTCTCCAAACACTACAATCTCCCTCTATACTCCAGATCCAGAGCAGGCTTTGCTTCGGCAGTCCTGCAGGGTTTGATTGCCACACCATCTTTTTCCTAGAGCATTCCTCCTCCCCCAGCTAAGCTATGGTATTCTACCCATATGTTATGACTGCAGTTGCATTCTTGAAGGACATAGTACAGTTTTGTACCTACCATAAATGTAGATGCCCGATAGACATGCAACTGCAGTCGGATTTTCCCTCCCTCCATACCCCTCTATTCCTAGGGTCCACTCCTATCCCTGTTTCTCTTAGCTGGGGATATCTGTTATGGTGTATTTGTTTTATTGCTCATTATTTGTCTGGAATTCTGTTTTTGTCTTCCAAATATGATTACAGCCTTCCTTGGAGGGCACCTGGCATCTGGGGCAAGAAACACTGAAGAAGATGGCGTCGACTGATGCTTATGTACTCCAGCCGCTCTGACGTCGGAGAGAAATGTGAGATCAGCCGACGTCGGACCCAGACTTTGGAATCCGGCCGACCGAGGGCTGCCTGAGGCAGGACAACCCATATGTTATGACTGCAGTTGCATGTCTATTGGACATCTACATTTACGGTAGGTACAAAACTGTACTTTCCGTAAATCCCAGAAGTCTTATCCCTCGCAGCAGGACGATCCCCCTTCTAGAGGCAGAGGAGGGGGAAATTTTTCTGGAAGACGCCGTCCCAGAGGCGGCAGAGGGCCCTCGCAACACTGGAGACCGCGAGTACTTTCGTGGCTCTTCAGCCTTCCACAATCCCTGAAGGATTGCCCGACTGTGCAGCTCCGGAGCCAGTCGGGGGTCGTTTTTCGAGGCACCTAAAAGCCTGGGAAGGTATCACTCAGGACCGATGGGTGCTTCGAATCATCGCCGGAGTTTACTCCATCCCTTTTTCTCACTCTCCACCTCCGTCCAAGAAAATCCCGGACCCGCCACCCAGTCAACGGGAAATGGCAGCCTTAGAAGTCTCAAAGCTGCTTCAAAAAGGAGTCATCCAACCGGTCCCCGCAGACCAGATCGGATTAGGGACTTACTCAAGATTCTTTTTGGTACCAAAAAAGACCGGGGACTTGAGGCCCATTTTGGATCTCAGCATCCTAAATCGTTCAGTCAAAAAGTCCAAGTTCTGAATGGTCACCTTACAATCCATTCTCCCACTGCTGGAGAAAGGTGTTTGGATGTGCTCCATAGATCTCAAGGACGCTTGTTACCACATCCTGGTAGATCAGGCGTCCAGGAGACCTTTGCGCTTCAGCCTGGGAGACTGTCATTTTTAGTTCTGCGCACTGCCCTTTGATCTCACCACAGCCCCCAGGGTGTTTACCAAATGTTTGGCGGTCGTGACTGCTCACCTGAGGAGTCTAGGATTCCAGGTGTTTCCATATCTGGACGACTCGCTCCTAACTGCCACCTCCAGGCGTCTACTATTGCAGAACCTACAAGCCACAATATCACTAGGCACTTCCCTTGGAATCACCTTCAATTGGCCAAAGTCTGTGTTGCTGCCATCTCAGCGCATAAGGTTCATCGGAGTAGAAATAGACTCAAACCAAATGCGGGTCTATCTTCCTACAGAAAGGATACAAAGTATACAGGCTCAAGTCCGAGCCTTGCTTCTCAGATCCAAAGCTCCAGCCAGGATGGTCCTGCAGCTATTGGGCTCTGTCGGCCACTGTTCTTCTAGTCCCCCTAGCAAGATTGCATATGAGAATTCTCCAGTGGCTCCTTTCGACACAGTGGTCCTTTCAGGATCTCCCTCTGTCACCTCATACGGATCACGGAAACCTGCAAACGGGACCTTCGCTGATGGCTGGTGCCCTCCAATCTGGATCAGGGACGACCCTTTGTTCCACCTCCTCCTATAGCCACTTTGACTACGGACGCCTCCCAGATGGGGTGGGGGGGGGCATTCTCTGGGCAGGTCAGTCCAAGGCAAATGGCATTCAGAAGAGAGTCTCCTTCATATCAACATTTTAGAAATGAGGGCGGTGCTTCTGTCTCTACAAGCCCTCCACGATTACCTCCCTCAGGGCGTAATTGTCGTTCACTCCGACATGTCAGTAGTCTGGTATCTGAACAAGCAGGGAGGGACCAGATCCTACCCTCTTTGCAGAGAGGCCATGAGAGTTTGGGAATGGGCAGTGGCGACCAGACGTTTTCTGGTAGCAACTCATATCCCTGGCAAATCCAACGTGATAGCCGACAGACTAAGCAGAACTATCCTCTCTCCTCACGAGTGGTCTCTGAACGATGCAGTGACAACTCAGATCTTCAGCAGATGGGGAACTCCTTGTTGCGACCTCTTCGCAACCCCGCTGAACGCGAAGTGCAGAAAGTTCTCTCTCACTCCAGCTCCGGGGGAGAGTCCTATGGACGCATTAGCCCATCCTTGGCCCACCGGCTTGTTATACGCCTTCCCTCCAGTTCCCCTCCTTCCCAGAGTGATCCAAAAGGCGTCTCACTTGGGGAGCAAAATGATCTTAGTTGCCCCTTACTGGCCTCGTCAGGTATGGTTCCCCTATCTTCAGAAATATGCACTGGACGGTCCATGGTTCCTGGATCAGATCCCAGACCTATTAATTCATCCATCAGTCGGGACAACTCCACCAGTCCCTTCACACTTTGAAGTTAACAGCTTGGCTCCTCCTCTTCCGACTATAGTCAGGAATCATACCTTAGACTCGGAAGTCATACATATTTTATCATCGGCCCACAAGTCTGCCACTAAGAAATTGTATACTAGCAAATGGAAGAGATTTGCTATTTGGGCTCAACTCCGGGGTCTGGATCCCATCACTATTCCTGTATCGGAAGTCCTGAAATTTCTAACTTCCCTATTCAATCAAGGTTCTTCAGTCTCTACCATCAAGGTCCAATTGGCAGCTATTTCCAATTTTCATGAATCTATAAACCCACCTTTAATGAGCAACAGATTGTGTAAAACCTTCATGAAAGGTGCTGCGCTTTTACGACCTCCAATTTCTCATCCTGCTCCTCCGTGGGATCTCGATGTGGTATTACGTGCCTTAACCTCCTCCCCCTTCGAACCGGCAGCAACATGTGATTTGAAATTTCTATCTTGGAAAACTGCCTTTCTGGTCGTGATTACTTCTGCCAGAAGGGTTTCAGAGCTTCAATCTCTATCTGTAAAACCACCGTACCTGGTTTTTCACAAAGATAGAGTATCCCTCAGGCCTAATCCATCCTTTGTCCCTAAAGTTTGTTCCAGTTTTTGCCTGCAACAGTCATTAGAACTTCCAGTTTTCTTTCCAAAGTAAGCGGAATACATCTTCCACCCATTGGATGTTCACAGGCAGTTGCGTTTTTATTTAGACAGGACCCAACAAACAAGGAAAACAGATCAATTGTTTGTGTCCTGTTCGGATAATAAATTGGGCAAAGCCGTCACAAAGGTCACTATTGCCAAATGGATCAGGGACTGTATTAGTCAAGCTTATTCCTCTTCTAATAAAGAGCTTACAACCTCTGTCAAAGCTCACTCTACAAGAGCTATGGCTACTTCAATAGCATTCCATTCTAAGCTTGCCATTAGTGACATTTGTGCTGCGGCTACGTGGTCTTCCCCGCACACTTTCATTTCCCACTACAAATTGGATGTGGCATCTCGGGGGCGAGCTTCATTTGGTTCCACAGTGCTCAGGAGTGTTTTCCAGTGAGCCACCCAGGATTTAGGTGCTAGGGACGCTGTCCTATCCGTACAGAATGTAGGCGAGATAGGATCACATAACATCTTTTAGTTATGTACTTACCATAACTTTAGATGTTTGGGATCCATCTTGCCTACATTCCTAATAACCCACCCTCCTTCCCCCTGCCTTGGAGATCAGAAGAGATCGGATGGTCCGAATTCTATTGTTTCATCTTGAAACATCTGGCAATGTTATATAAACAGTTGTGTGTGTGCATGAATGCGGACAAACGAGATCTGGGGGATTAGTGGTGGTGCATCCTGTGATAGAGAATAGCTCAGCCAATAAGAGGCTTCGCTCTATAGCATAGCGTGCCGAGTCGGAGCCGAGGATCGGCTCCGAGCCCATCAGTACAGAATGTAGGCGAGATGGATCCCAAACATCTAAAGTTATGGTAAGTACATAACTAAAAGTTATCAAACATAGTTTTAAGATTTAGTTTGCGGGTAAACGTTTTTAAGCCTAGCAAAGTAGCTGCTAAATCTGCTCTGAGTAGGCACAAAGGTTAGACCTTTAGATAAATATTCAGCAAGTATAGGGGAAATCTCAAAATCAGAATAATTACATATCTTAGTCACCTGTGGAATTAGTCAACACCTGAAAGTTTAAGTCCAGATTGTCTCTTAACAACACTAAATCCTCGTTTACCTTCTACACAGGTGGCTACCTCCGTCATCTGTTATTCCGTTTCTGCTGACGGTTGTTGGAATAACAGCCATAATGCAACGTGGGAATGGAAGAAGACACAATGTTTGTGTCTTTCGGCTTTTCCCGGTTAGGGGTCGCCACAGCGGAACTCCAGTCTGCTAATGACTGGCAGTTAATTTTTACGTACCGGCTTGCCAGGCCTGATGCACAACCTTCAACGGAGGTATGCCCATTCACGCATGTCTCCACGCAGAAGACGCTCTAGCTGAGAATCGAACTGGACAGCGTCTTACTGTGAGGCGACAACGCTACTGCAGCACCACCACCGCGGGTAGAAGACACAATAGTTGTGTAAAATCTTACCATAACCATATATGTCTTTCTCTTCCATGTTGCAATATTCCTTTCCTTCCTCCTGATCCCCTTCTTAAATAGTTACAAGACTAAGGGACACCATTGAGTCCCTACCAGTACTAGGCCCATTTTTGGGCCAGTCTGTGGCACTTCACCTCTCTGAAAGACCTCTTTTGGCATCTCCTAGGCTACTGTCAGACTAGGCAGTTTGTTCTGAAGTCTGTGCATGCAGGCGTCCCATTTAAGGCCCCTGGTTGATGGCCCTACGTGTGACATCTCCCGCACCAACTGCAACCAGGCTGAAAGCTTTTGTATAGGAGTTGACATTTGGGTCGCCCAAGGGGGAGAATCCCACAGTGTGAATACTGCAACATAGAAGAAAAGGACATCTTTGGATGTTCTTCATCTCACATTGCTGCAGTCCTAACACTTGGGTAGTCCGCTGTCCCTCGGTCGGCCCGAATATCAGAGTATAAGGCTGACGTCGGTCAAGGCGCATTTGACTGACATCAGAACGTCAGGGTACAAATGCGCATGACCGACGTCATATCCTCAGTCTTTTTTGCCGCATGGTCCGATGCAGAAGCAGTGTTGCAAGTGCCGTTCGGCGTTCTGAAATTTTTCGGAGTTTCAGACCGAAGTCAGAGTTGGTTAAGTACCCGTTGGGGAATATTTTGGTTTTTTCTTGCCTCAGTGGTTTACCGGATGTCAGAAAAAGTGAATAACTGTATTTCTTGTGGGAAACAGATACCGCATAGGGATTACCATAATTTGTGTATACCTTGTTTGGGACCTGAGCACAACGTTGTTGGGTGTCGTTTTTGTGCTAGGTTTAATAAATGCACTATAAAGCGTAGGTTGGATTGTGCCAGGTTAGTCTTTGGGAAGCGGTGCAATTACAATATGCCGTCGGGTGCTCCGACGCTGGCTTCTTCAAAGAAGCGCAAGGACAAGGCAGTTAAACCTAGGTTAGAGGAGTCGTCCGAACCGGACGCCGGTTCTTTAGAGACGTCAGTGGAACCGGTGGTTCCGACGGAGGCCTCTATGGAGTCCCAGGGAGAGACTGTGTTTTTACAGGATGTGGCCTCCCATGAGGCAGGTCAGGCTGTAGGAGCTTCTCAGGTATCTGTACTCCCCTCACTTCCTAAGGTGTCTAGGCCCTCTCTTTCTGCTTCCAAGGCTTCCCCTAGAGGCAGGTCTAGTTTTGCTTCTGTGGGTGTCACTCCTAGTTCTTCAGGTTCTGTGCCCAAAAAGCACATGCTTAAAATGGCAGAAGATTTAATTACTTTAGAGGCTCTATGCCCCCTCCTGATAAGAGGCCTAGGTTGGAACCTGTGTTGGGGGATTATGAGCAGGCTTCGGATGTGTCTGAGTCTTCGGCTGAAGACTTGCAGGAGTATTCTCATTATTCTGATTCTGATGTGGATGATTCTACTCCTTCTGCTTCTCCTCCTGAGGATTTTTCTTTTTCAGAGACCCTGCACTCTATGAGAGAGCATTTTAAATGGGAAGGTCAGGATTTCTCTGATTCCAGGAAAAGGCTTAGGGAATTTTTGTTTTTACCCCAGCATAGGCCTTTAGCTATACCTCCTGTTCTGAATGTAGTGGAAGATGTGTTTGCAGAGGCTTCGCTTAATCCTGATTCTTTGCCTCCTGCTCCGGTTAAACCGGATAGGTATTACAGGGTGCCTGAAGCTCATAAGTATCTTTTTAAGAGTCCTAGGGCGGACCCAGAAACTGTTAGCCAGGGGCCTAAGGGTGTAAAGGCTTCTGTTGTCAAGAATCCGGTTCCTGCAGATAAAGAGGCCAGGGCCTTGGATAGATGGGGAAAGAAAGTTTATACTACTTCCACTCTAGCCATGAGAGCTTTGAATTGCCAGTTTCACATGTTGAAATATCAAAATTATCTCCTTTCACAGTTGAAATCTAAGGTGGATGCTCTGGCGGAAGGTATTGATTGTAAAGAGTTACAAGATTTAGTGCATGTTTCTGAACAGGTGGGTAAGCATTCTTTGCAATGTGGTTTTGATGCTGTACAGGCCTCGTCTAGGGTGGCTGCCACTGGGTCAGTTCTTCGTAGGCATGCCTGGCTGAGGGATCAAAATTTATCTGACCATGTTAAAACTAGGATTTTGGATGCCCCTTTGCAATCTGATGTCTTGTTTGGTTCTCCTGTTGAGGCAGTTCTAAAGAAAATGGAAGACAAGGCTAAGTCTATGCAGACTGTTAAAGATTTTTTGCAGGTTCAGCCTCCAAAGTTTAGTAGAAATTGGCCTACTAAAGGGTGGACGTATCCTTCTTATGATTCCCAGTCTAGGGGTAGATCTAGACGTGGCAGGGGCAGAGGTCAGGGCTCTTTCAGGCCTAGGACAGGACGTTCTGCACAGTCTTCGGTGAGGGCAGGGGTCAGTCCTTTCGTAAACAGACCCAATGACCTACCTTTTCAGCTGCCAGAACCTTCTCGCCTGGCAGCACCTTTGGGAGGAAGGTTGGCACTTTTCAAAGAAAATTGGAGTTTGATTACCCAAGACAAATGGGTACTGGATATCATACATCACGGTTACAGGTTTTATTTCCATACCTTGCCTCCTTTCAAAGGCATGCCAGACATTCCTCCTCAACAAAGAATAGAGGCTCACAAGCAAATTTCTCTGTTACTCCAAATAGGGGCCATACAGCGGTTCCTATGCCAGAAAGGGGCCTAGGATTTTATTCTCGCCTGTTCCTTGTGCCAAGGGGAACACGTGGAGGCCGATTTTGGATTTATCTATCCTCAACACTTATCTGGACATTCCCAAGTTCAAAATGTTGGCGTTACAACAGCTTTTACCTCTACTGGGCAAGGATCACTGGATGGTAACTTTGGATCTCAAGGAGGCTTACCTTCATGTTCCTATCAGGCTAAGTTGCAGGAAGTATCTGCGTTCGGACTGGGACTTCTCACTATCAGTTCTCTGCATTGCCCTTTGTCTTATCTACTGCCCAGAGTATTTACAAAAGTTCTGGCTCCAGTGATAGCATTCTTCAGGCTGAAAGGAATACAAATCTATCCTTATTTGGACGATTGCCTGATACTGGCTCAAGGAAGGGGAGTGCTTCTTCGTCTTTTGGAGTATGTGATAGCAGTGCTAAGATGCCTGGGGTATTCTGTGAGCGAAATAAAGTCCAGTCTAGTACCCTCTCAAGACATGTGCTTTCTGGGAGTAAGACTGAATACAGCATCCCAGATGGCCTTTCTAACCCCGGACAAACAAAAGAATCTTTCCCTTTACTTCTATCATCTATCTCTTCAGTCCGGGCTGACTGCAAGGACAGTCCTTCAAGCCTTAGGGTTCATGGCATCTTGTATTCTGGTGCTTCCCAATGCCAAACTGCATATGAGGAAGTTGCAATGGTATCTCAAAAATGTATGGACACAGCACTGCCAACATCTGGACACTGTCATTCAAATAATACCTTGCATTCAAAAGGAATTTCTGTGGTGGGCTCAGGAATGTCACCTAAACAAGGGACTCTCTGTGACGCCGCCAGAGGCGAGTCAAATTTTAACAACAGATGCCTCAGACAAAGCTTGGGGAGCTCATCTAAATGGAAAGTGGATACAAGACAAGTGGCCTGTCAGACTACAGCATCTACATATCAACTTGAAGGAGATGTTAGCAGTCCAGTTTGCATTAATAGCTTTCAAGGATTTACTTCTTCCAGGGCAGGTGTTGATTCTAACAGACAACACAACTGTCATGTGGTACATCAACAAGCAAGGGGGAACACATTCTTATCCTCTATGCAGGCAAGCACTGATTTTGTGGGAGACTGCTCTCAGTTTACAACTAAGTCTTCAGGCAAGGTTTCTGCCGGAGCACAGAACTCCTTAGCAGATGTGTTAAGCAGACAAATCATGGATCCCCACAGTGGAAACTGGATCTTCATGTATTTCAGAAATTGACAGTGTCCTGGGGAACTCCAGACATAGATCTGTTCGCTTCTCCACTAAACCACCAGCTGCCAAAGTTTTGCACAAAGGTTTCATCCCACAGCTTGGAAAGTGGATGCTCTTTCTTTCAGTTGGAAAAATCTTCATGTGTATGCCTTTCCACCTCTGCCTCTCCTCCCAAAGGTACTTCTGAAGGTCAGACAGGACAAGCCAAGGATGATTTTGATAGCTCCAGATTGGCCTCGACAGCACTGGTACCCATTACTGAGAAGTCTGATCGATACGAAGCCTCCATGGCCTTTGCCTTTGATTCCTCATCTGTTGTCCCAGGAGGACAGTCATTTGCTCAATGTCAAGCTTCACTCTCTTCACCTAACAGCATGGCATATTCTGTTTTAAACCATAAAGGGTCTCAACTTCCACAACAAGTTTTGAATGTGATTTTGGAAGCTAGAAGGCCTAGTACAAGGAAAGTGTACGCAGATAAATGGAAGAGATTTTTATTTTGGAGTGCAGCTAAGGATTTGGATGTTTCTGAGCCTGATTTAAGTGTGACTCTTCAATATCTTACTGAGTTATTGGACAAAGGTTTGTCCTTCTCTTCTATTAAGATTCATGCTGCAGCAATTTCAGCTCACTACGACTGTGACCCACCATTGTTTTCTCATCCTTTGTTCAAGCAGTTTCTTAGAGGGGCAGAGAATATAAGACCCCCACGTAGAGCTCCTACTCCTGCTTGGGATCTCAATTTTGTGTTGGAGAAACTCACTCTACAACCTTTTGAGCCTGCAGCTACTGCTGAGTTGAAATATTTGTCATGGAAGACTGCTTTTTGTTGGCCATTACCTCTGCAAGAAGGGTTTCTGAATTGCAGGCCCTTATGGCAGTTGAGCCTTTCTTATTTTCCATAAGGATAGGGTATCTTTACGTACTAATCCTTCTTTTATGCCTAAAGTGGTTTCTAGTGTGGCTTTAAACCAAACTATTCATTTGCCTACTTTTATGCAAATCCCAAACTAAAGGGGAAAAGATTTTGCACACTTTAGATGTACACAGGCAGTTGCGATATTATTTGGACAGAACTAAAGGGTTCAGACAATCTCAGCAGTTATTAGTTTCTTTTGCTTTGTGCTCTCAGGGCAAGCCGTGTCAAAACAAACTATTTCTAAGTGGATTGGATTTTGCATTGCTTTCTGTTATTCCCATCATGGCAAAGAGATTCCAGCTGGGATTAGGCCTCATTCCACTAGGGCTACTGCCACTTCAACAGCTTTTTGAGGGGTGGCTACTAAGGATATTTTGGAGGCAGCCACTTGGAGTTCAGTGCATACCTTCTCTAGGCATTACCACCTTCCTCTGTACTCTAAATCCAGGGCTGGTTTTGCCACTGCTGTGTTGCAGGGCATTCTGGGAGCGCCTGCTTCATTATAGTTTAGTCATCCTCCCTTACCTCTGCTTTGGGATTCTACCCAAGTGTTAGGACTGCAGCAATGTGAGATGAAGAACATAGTACAGTTTTGTACCTACCATAAATGTAGATGTTCAAGATCACATTGCTGCAGTCCAATCCCTCCTTCCCCTCTGTGGTTTGAGGTGGTTGTGTGGCCTGGGTTATCCCTCTGAGGTATAGTTATATATTGTATATATTGTACATATTTTTGGTGTTAGGCTGGTTGGTTGTTTAGTTGTTGTCTATGGGTTTTGACCTTTCTTTTTAGGGTCTTCTGACATCTGGGGCAAGAAAAGACTGAGGATATGACGTCGGTCATGCGCATTTGTACCCTGACGTTCTGATGTCAGTCAAATGCGCCTTGACCGACGTCAGCCTTATACTCTGATATTCGGGCCGACCGAGGGACAGCGGACTACCCAAGTGTTAGGACTGCAGCAATGTGGATCTTCGAACATCTACATTTATGGTAGGTACAAAACTGTACTTTCTGGTAAGATTTTACAACTATTCTTTTTTTTGGCTCTGACCCCATTGGGTCCAGAGACCATTGGTACTACATGACCATTATTTGCTCCTTCTCTGGTCTGACAGTTGGTTTCAGAACCATCAAATCTGAAGATTTTGGAGTCGTCCACATCGACTCTGAAGATTATGTATGGATATGATGACCTTATTTTCATTCTTCGTCAACATATGGGTTTGGATCTGACCCTCGGATCCGAGACTGCTCCATATTCCAGACTTTGGATCCAGCACTCAAGCTCCTCCCTCTACCTATAATACCCTGTTCCATTACCATTGCCTCAGATCTCATTTGCCTAAATCGCGGACAGTTGCAAGTTCCACTTCGAGTTTTTATTATTAATTTCGAGAGTTCTTAAACTTTGTTTTTGACTTTAAATTTATCTTTGATTAAGAGGGAGGATAGGTTACTAGTTTCCCATTAGTCATTGGGATTTCCCATTCTTTTTCCTACTGTTGTATTTCTTGGCTACCATTGTTAGTATTTCTGCTTATCCTTTTCACAGGGTATTTCTTTAGCTTACCATCACTGGTAATTAAACCACCAAAAAAAGAGTTTTCATGTAGTTTACTCTTGCTGTTTGTGTCTATTGGAAAGTGACATTTTGGACCAACAAACAGGCTATAAGAAATTCACTATTTTTGGGCATAAAACCCAAATTCAGATGGATACTACTTGTAAGATCTGCTCCACTTTTAACTCGAGCCCTGGCAGATGGACGGGTCAACTTTACAAGATTAAAATACCAGTAGACCGACTTTTGAAATGCCAAGATGACCACAGTGAATCTTCAGATGAGTGAAACTTCACTTTACCGTCTTTCACAAGATTGAATGGTTAAAATGTTGACTGTTGCTGGGCTGAGTGGAACTGGAAATTTGCTCATTTGTGCGCTGCAGTGCGATCTCTGAGTTGGTAAAATTAATTTGCAGGGGGCTGGGGGTGCAGGGGAGCACAGCCCCCCTGCAAAAATGTAAATATTAAAAATTAATTGTTATCATTCAATTGACAAATATCCACTGAATATTCATGTGCGTGGTGTAGATATTTTGATGAATATTCAGTGGGATTTTTTTTGAGAGTATGCGGGTATTGGTTGGTGGGCAGGGTTTAAGGGAGAGTTGGTTACCTATTTCATAGATGTGCAGTAGTAGAGGAGTATTTAGATAGGATGAGTTGTTGGTTTAGTTACTGAATTATGAGAGGCAGATCAGCATTTCATGCCATAGATTTTTTGAGAAACTGTGATGTAGATTGTCAGCCTTCTAACTTTTTGGTGTTATCGACTCTGCATTTTCCAAGTCAGTCTACTGGTATTTCGATCTTGTAAAGTAGACCCAGATGTCCCCTTAGAGTAGGCTTGTACTTCTCCCTTCTACATCATCTTCGGGGACTCAACCCCCTCCAAAACTTTTAAGTCAGCCCTCTGGAGCACTAGAAATGCTTCCCTGTGAAGGCCCCCATATTTTCATCTGAGCCTTCTTTGAAAATTAGAAAAACTTCAGATCCAAAGACTCTGCGGGCCGATCTGAAGCCATCTGATCCTAAAGCTCTGGCTCATCATGATGTTAATCGTGTTTCACTGTTGCAGTCATTACACTAGGGTTATCCTGCTGGCAGGCTACCTGCAGTCGGCCTGAATTCCAAAGTCCTGGTCTGGCGTCGGTTGCCGTCGCCTCTTCCCTGAAATCTGTGCGCTAGGGGTATAAAAGATGCAGCCGACGCCATTTTCTTCAGTCTTTCTTGCAGCGCAGTGCCCGAAGCAAAAGCAGTTTGCAAGTGGTGGTCGGCCGACTCCTGAAATTTTCAAATTCGTATTTCAAATCCGAAGTCTTCATTAAAGCTAAGTACCCTGTTGGGGAAACTTTTTTCTTGCTCCAGTCCGATGTCAGAAAAAGTTAACAATTGTATTTCTTGTGGGAAGCAAATACCTCAAGGATTTTCATTCTTACTGTATTCCTTGCCTAGGCCCTGACCACGATGCCGCTAGCTGTCTGTTTTGTGCTGGATTTAACCAACGCACTATTAAGCGTCAATTCGATTTTGCCTTTTATTACTTTGGCCGAAGATTTATTTGTATAATGCGTAGGAGCAGCCAACGACCGGAGTTTATAAAAAGCGCAAGGAAAAGGAAAATGACAGGCCTCCAAGGTCCAAAACTGACGACGAGGCCTCCGCTAGGCCAATCGCCGGTTCTCAGTGAGGAGCTTTCGCAGCCCCTGACGCCCGCTACCTCAGAGCCACAGGCCGCTTCAGACTCCCACGTGGAGCTGACTAGGCCTGTGGATACTCAAGGTATTGGACATTCGGAAACTATTCCCTCAGACTGGTCCGGAGCCGCTGAGCAGGAATTGGCTTCTGAGGGTGATGTCCTTCATGGATGCATCTGCAGTCATAACAACTGGGTTGTCCTGTCGTCAGGCAGCCCTTTGGTCGGCCGGATTCCAAAGTCTGGGTCCGGCCGCTGATGTCGCACTTCACCCGACGTCATCTCTGCTGGTCTTCGGGTATAAAGGCATCAGCCGACTCCATTTTCCCCAGTCTTTCTTGCCGCGTGGCGCCCGAAGCAGAAGCTGTTTGCAAGTGCCGGTCGGTCAGATCCAGAGATTACTACTACCGAATACTACTTCGAAGACGTCTAAAAAGCTAAGTACCCCGTTGGGGACTCTTTCTTGCCTCAGCCGATGTCAGAAAAAGTCAATAACTGTTTAACTTGTGGGAAACAAATACCTCATAAAGATTTCCACTCTTACTGTTTGCCTTGCTTAGGCCCAGACCACGACGTAGCAGCCTGTTCGGCCTGCGCTTCCTTCAACCGGCGAACGCTAAGGCGTCGGTCGGAGTTTGCTGAACAGTTTTTCGGCTCAGACTTTGCGTATATTATGCCGTCGGATCCTCCGACTACCCAAATTATTAAAAGCAAGAAAAGACAGACACTTTCGCGGTCTGTGGTTTCGGCGAAACCACGGTGAAGCAAGCGAAGTGTCTCGGTTTCGGCCGAAACCGAGAAAACTGGTCAATCTCCAGCCGAAACCATGGCTACTACTGAGGCTCCTGCTACCTTACCTGAATCGGCCTCAGAAATTTTGCCTACAACCGTGGTTTCTACTGATTTATCAGACACCATCCCTTTGGATGTCTCTACCCCAGCACGTGGTGCTGCTAGACCCCCTGCAGCCATGTCTATCAAGGCCTTTGCCAGGGCCAAAGCAGCCAAATCTGCTAAGGCAGTGCCTGTTGAACCTCCCTCACACAGGCCCACTTCTAGTTCTCAAATGCTTACTCTGGCAGAAGATTTAATATCCTTAATTAGGGGATCCCAATCTCACCCAGACAGGGCCTCTCAGCCCCCTGAAAAGAGACCTAGGACAGAGCCCCCCGAGCCAGTGTCCTCTGAGGCTTCTGCGGATGATTCCGACTTTTCAGAACAGCCAGAGGACCCTTTATCCACATATGAAGACTCCGATGCTGAAGAATCCATTCCAGCTGCCTCTCCACCAGAGGAATTTTCCTTTGGGGAAACCTTGCATGCCATGAGAGAACAATTCCAATGGCAGGGACAAGATTTTTCAGACTCAAGAAAAAGGCTTAGGACCTTCCTACACTTACCACAACATAGGCCCTTAGCTATACCTCCTGTTTTACCTGTTGTGGATGACGCATTTAATGATGTCTGCACTGCTCCTGATTCTTTACCTCCTGCCCCTGCCAAACCTGATAGATATTACAGGGTACCTGACACTCATCACCACCTATACAAGGCCCCCCTGGCAGACCCCGAAACTATTTCCCAAGGGCCTAAGGCAGTAGCCTCGGCCACAGCAAAAAACCCTATTCCTTCAGAAAGGGAATCCAGGTCCTTAGACAGATGGTGGGAAAAAAGTTTACACCTCTGCTACTCTCTCAGCTAGAGCTTTAAACTGTCAATTTCACATGATCCAATACCAAGAGTTTATGCTTGATCAGTTAACTAAGAAAGTATCCTCTGATGAATCTTTAGACAAGAAATATGTATTAGAAATGGTAAATAACATACAACAGGTTAGTAACCATTCCTTAAAATGTGGCTATGATGCACTGGAGGCTTCATTTAGATCAGCCATGACTGGCACAGTGATAAGAAGACATGCATGGCTGAAAGAACAGGTCTTACCTGATCATGTTAAAACAAAGCTATCAGATGCTCCCATGGATAAGACCAGTTTATTTGGTACACCTGCCCAGCAGGTAATGAAGAAAATGGAAGAAAAGGCAAAATCTGTACAGACAGTTAAAGATTTCTTACAGGTTCAGCCCCCAAGGTTTAGCAGGAACTGGCCTGCCAAAAATTGGTCCTTTCCTGACTCCACAAGATCCCAAAGGGGCAGAAACAGACGATCCAGAGGCAGAAATCAATCCAGAGGAGGTGCCTACAGAGGACGACAGTGGCAAGGTAATAACAGAGGCACAGACACAACCACTGCCACTGCAACAGGACAATCACAGTGACTTGATTCTAACTCCGCCTACCAGGGAGCAAATAGCAGCACCATTAGGCGGAAAGTTAGCCTTATTTTCAAAAATTGGCACTATATCACAAAAGACAAGTGGATTTTGCAAACCATAGACCAAGGCTACCGGTTCCACTTCCACACCTTGCCAGTAAAAGAGGAATGCCAAACCTGCCTCCAAATCAAAAGATAGAAGCTCTACAGCAGATAGCTAAATTATCCAAGATGAGAGCTGTGGAAAGAGTACCAATAACAGAACAGGGCAAAGGATTCTACTCCAGACTCTTCCTAGTACCAAGAAAAGAGAAAAGTTGGAGACCTATTCTCAACCTGTCCATCTTAAACACATATATCATTGTCCCAAAATTCAAAATGCTGACCCTACAGCAACTTCTTCCCATGCTGGGCAAGGAGTGTTGGCTGGTAACTCTAGATCTCAAGGAGGCATACCTGCACATCCCCATTCGACCCAATTGCAGAAGATACCTCAGATTTCTTGCAGGATCAGAGCATTATCAATTCTCAGCATTGCCCTTTGGCTTATCTACTGCCCAGAGTATTCACAAAATGCCTGGCATCAGTAATCGCCACTGCAGACTACAGGGAATCCAAATTTATCCATACCTGGACGACTGCCTGCTACAAGCGGACAACAAAAGCAAGCTGACAACAGATTTACAAAGGGTCATTTACTTGCTACAAGCCCTGGGATACACAGTCAACTTACAAAAGTCAAGGCTGATACCATCCCAGACAAGAACATTCTTGGTGAATTGGACACAGTAAAACAAATGGCATTCCTAACTACAGAAAAACAAAAAGAACTCCCTCTTTACTTCTTGGCATTAACAAAGCAGAACAAACTAACAGCAAGAAAAGTTCTGCAGGCCTTGGGCTTCATGGCATCATGCATAATTCTGGTCCCCCATGCCAGACTGCATATGAGAAAGCTACAGTGGTACCTAAAGAATTTATGGTCTCAACACAGGCACAGCTTAGAAACCGAAATCCCACTAATCCCATGCCTGAAGCAAGAGTTCCTATGGTGGGCTCAAGCATGCCAGTCAAACCCAGGCTTGCCTTTCCACAAATTCCAAGCAAGCCAAACCATCACAACGGACGCCTCAGATCTAGGCTGGGGGGCACACATGCTGGACAAATGCATACAAGGATTATGGACTCCAGACCAGCTGCACCTGCACATAAATCAAAAAGAAATGCTGGCAGTAAAACTAGCAATCCAGAATTTCAGACCATTCCTCAAAGAAGGCCATTTGATGATAAGGACAGACAACACCACAGTCATGTGGTACATCAACAAACAGGGAGGTACTCATTCTTACCCCCTATGCAGAATGACTCTGGACCTTTGGAATATGGCTCTGAGCTACAACATCCAGTTACAGGCAATATTTGTACCGGGAAAAGAAAACATCCTAGCAGACATGTTAAGCAGAACTACCTCGGATGCTCACGAATGGATGCTGCACCCGGACATCTTCAAGGCCATCACAAGGAAATAGGGAATGCCACAAATAGACCTATTCGCATCCCCACTCAATCACCAGCTCAAGAAATTCTGCACAAGGACATACCACCCACTAGCATGGAAGGTGGACTCTCTATCCTTCAGTTGGAAAGGCCTGACAGCATATGCGTTTCCACCTCTCTTTTTGATGCACAAGGTACTACTGAAAATCAAAGAGGAACATCCAAGGATAATTCTGATAGCTCCAAATTGGCCAAGACAACACTGGTATCCATTGCTGGGGAGCATGTCTCTGGGTAGGACGTGGACACTACCCCTGATGCCTTTGATGTTAACTCAGAACAACTACAACATCATGCATCCAAACCTAAAAACTCTGCAACTGACTGCCTGGAACATCACATAACAGCAACTAACCCAGACTTATCCCAAAGGGTAAAAGACATTATCCTTGAAGCCCGCAGACCTTCAACAAGAAGGAACTATGCAGGAAAATAGAAAAGGTTTGTCATTTGGAGTACTGAAAGAGGAAAAGATGTGTCAAAGATAGACATTGCTAACATCCTGGAGTACTTGGCAGAGCTTCTACATACAGGCCTGTCCTATTCCTCCATCAAGATACATGCATCAGCTATTTCTGCAGAATACAGCTTCGATCCCCCTGTCTTCTCACATCCTCTACTCAGGCAATTCCTCAGAGGAATCAAGAATGTAAAACCTCCTAGGAAACCACCATTACCAGCATGGGACTTGAACTTTGTGCTAGAAAAATTGACACTCCCTCCATTTGAACCAGCAGCAACAGCAGATCTTCAACACCTATCATGGAAAACTGCTTTCCTACTGGCAATTACTTCAGCAAGAAGGGTTTCGGAACTACAGGCCTTAATGGCAGTACAACCCTTCCTAATCTTCCATCAAGATAGTGTCCATGAGAACTAATCCTACATTTATGCCTAAGGTGGTATCCAGAGTGTCTCTAAACCAGGCAATCCACCTACCTACCTTCTTTCCCAATCCACAGAACAGGGGGGAAAGACTGCTGCATACCTTGGATGTACATAGACAGTTGCGCTACTACCTGGACAGAACCAAAGGGAACAGAAAAACTGACCAGCTTTTAGTAGCCTATGCAACAGGAAGGGAAGGAAAAACAATTTCCAAACAGACAATCTCTAAATGGATAGGAAATTGCATAAGATTCTGTTACTCCTACCATGGAAAGCAAATTTCACAGAACATAAGACCTCACTCTACAAGGGCTACAGCCACTACCACAGCTTTCTTACGAGGAGTGGCTACCAAGGACATTATTGAGGCGGCTACTTGGACCTCCGTGCATACATTTGCCAAGCATTACAACTTACCTCTATATTCCAGATCCCGAGCAGGGTTTGCCACTGCTGTTTTGCAAGGGATCCTAACTACACCATAATTCTTCTTCCTCCTCCCCTAGTTTGGCTATGGTATTCTACCCATTTGTTATGACTGCAGATGCATCCTTGAAGGACATAGTACAGTTTTGTACCTACCATAAATGTAGATGTCCGAACAGGATAGCATCTGCAGTCAGGATTACCCACCCTCCTTCCCCTCTGTGGTACTCCTAGGGTATTTACCCTCCTAATAGCTAGCTAGGGGTATTTGTTTGTATATATGTACATACATGCTTATTTTTTGTATTTGCCTACTATTTTTATTTGGAAACATTGGCATTTATCCAAAATTTAGTTTTCCAAGAGGGCAACTGGCATCTAGGGCAAGAAACACTGAGGAAAATGGCGTCGGCTGATGCCTTTATACCCGAAGACCAGGAGAGATGACGTCGGGTGAAGTGCGACACCAGCCGAGGCCAGACCCAGACTTTGGAATCCGGCCGACCGAAGGGCTGCCTGACGACAGGACAACCCATTTGTTATGACTGCAGATGCTATCCTGTTCGGACATCTACATTTATGGTAGGTACAAAACTGTACTTTACCCTCCCTCCATCCCCCTTTCATTGCTGGGACTTATCGGTACTTATCTATTTTATACAACCTATGTAGTGTATTTGCTTGTAGATGAAGGTATTGTTTGTTAGTGCATGCTTTTTTACGAGCAGAATTTTTAGGCTACCCTTTTGGGGACACCTGACATCTGGGGCAAGAAAAACTGAAGAAAATGGTGTCTGCTGCATCTTTTATACCCCTGGTGCACTGACATCAGGGAAGAGGTGACAGCAATTGACGCCAGGCCAGGACTTTGGAATTCAGGCCGACTGCGAGTAGCCTGCGAGCAGGATAACCCAAGTGTAATGACTGCAACAGTGAATACACTCTAACATCTACATTTATGGTAGGTACACAACTGTACTTTACTATGCCCTACAGTGCCTCCCTTGTATCCTAGGTCCTCTGATCAGAAGCTGGGTACTTCATATAGTCATGCCACTGCAGAATTTACCATTGAAGCAGTTTTGCCCACCTTGCTTTCTCAGTTTTTTCAGACTCCATAAAGAAGTGTTCAGGGCCCATCCTCTACTTTCTCTAGGTCCTCCAGAAGCTTATCAGAAGCAGATGTGGATAGGATGATCTGATAATTTCTCAGAGCTCAGATCCAGTTAGGGGTCTCACTAGCTCCATCCCCTGTCTGATCCACAAGTATGCCATCCATGCCAAAATCCATCTAGTCTCCTCCTCAGATCTGTCCAGTGGTTTGAGTCCCAGGATCAGAAAGCCCAGAGAGGTCTGGTGTCTGATCGGAGGAAGGCTTCTTCCACTACTCCTATATCCTTGACTAGTTCTGCTGTGATACCCTCAGATCAGAATGCGTCTCAGAGCCAAAGTGTTGGCATCGGATCCAAGGGGATAGGCTCTGTTCTGATTTTGTTGGATCCGACCCTTCCCCCTCATAGTCTTGGCCCTGGGCAGTTTGGATCTGATTTCACCCAAAGGCACAGATTTGCAGATGGCCTGGACCCATTTTCATTGTGAAATTGACTCTGAGAATGCGGGTCGAGGGTGTCTCCTGGTCCATCGGCTTTTGAGGTGGTGGAAAGGGCTTTCTCTCTCCAAAGAGAACCACTCATGTTTTGGATCGTACCCCTTTTTTCTAGTCTGTTCGAGCTCTGTGTGAGGCATATACCACAGGGACATCCAGTTCAGTGGAAGAACTTCCCCTCTCTTGTGACTCCTCACCTAAGCACCCCCCCCCCCCCCCCAGGCAGGCACACTTATTGATTTGGTTTCCCACTGGGCTTAGAAGGAGCTGGATACTGTCAAACCCATTCCCAAAAGACCTAACAGATTTTTTTTTCTGCCAGCAGTTAGACCCCACTGGAGCAAGGAGTCCAGTTGATGCTGTGGTGGTGCTGGCGGCAGCCACCAAGAAAGAGCTAGCAGAACAGAGCTTTTCTGTCCCTCCACCAAACAGGGAGTCTAGAGTGTTACAGATTTAAAGTATTTTCTTCAGCAACCTTCGCCCTGAGGTCACTAAACTGCCTGGCTTCCTCCTTTTTCTCACCCATCAGGGATCCAACCTTCAGGCCCTCAAACTAACCACATGATATCTGTACTTCCAGTGATGCATTATTTTTGTTTCTCAAAAATCTACCAAAAAAGTATACAAAAGAAAATGGCAGAGATTCTACCTTTGGGCTTTAAATAATGAAATTGAGCCTTTCTCTGCCACAATTTCTGTGATTCTGTGCATGTGTGTGATTCTTTTTGAAGAAGGCGCTAGTTTCTCTACAGTTTAACTTCAGCTGGCAGCAATTTTCAAATTTTCAGTTTTCACACTGGGAACAGGCATTTTACCCTTGCTTTGTCTAAAGGATCCCTCACCACCTTGGGATTTGACAGTTGTGCTACGGTCTAATGCAGAAATCCTTTGAACCTTCAGATAATTCTGTTTTCCACAACAGGAATTTCAAATTAATTTTCTTAATAGCCATTACCTGCAAATAGAGTATCTAGACTCCAGGCTGTTTTCTTCGAGAACTCCTTGCATCATTTTTTCAGAAGGATAGGGTTTCCTTACAGACTAAACATTCTTTTTTACCTAAGTGACTTCTGAAAATAACATTAACCAATCCAGTCACTTTTTTTCCATATTTTTTGAATAAAGGAGAGTACATGCTGCATTTCCTTGATGTGTATAGACAATTTGTTTTTATCTTCACAGGCTAGAACCAATTAGAAAATCAGATCAGCTTTTTCTTTTTTGCCTAAACTGCTGGATTGGCATGTCTCTAAAGTTACTTTAGCCAAATGGATAACACTGTGTTTCTTGGATTTATTCTCAAAGGCATGACATTATCTAAACCTCCAAAGGCTAATTTTGACGTATTCTAGAACTCCTAGAGCAAATAAGTATTTGCTCTCCCGACAACCCTTCCCAAGAGGAGTTTTTATTCTTGGATGGTTTTGGGGCTGGCCTGTCTACCTCCAGGGTGACTCTACCCACTGACGAGCTCATTGATTTGGTCTCTCGTTTGGTGTGGAAGGAACCTGGTACCATTGAGCTGATCCCGAAGAGGCCAGACAGGATCCTGGAACCACTAGAGGACAGACTGTTGGAGCAGGGGAGTACCAGTCGTTGACATGGCCATGGAGGCCGCAAAGAAGGAACTAGTAGAACAAAGTTCCTCTGTCACACCCCCCCCCCCCCCAACAAGAATTCTAGAGTACTGGGTAGATTTGGGCAGCATGTCTCTGCTTTAGTGACCTTTTGCCCTTTGGTTACTGAATTATTTGGTACACTTAATGAGACTTCAGAAGGATTTGATTAAAGAGCTAACCAGGCCCCTTACTGGGTCCATATCTTCCAAGACAGCGAGTTCTGTCTTTCAATTGGCTACCCTGTAGGTTCAGGCATTTCCATTAGGAGGCATGCCTGGATGCACTTGTGTGACTTTGTGGAACCCTTCAAAGCTTCCTTCATCATGGTTTCCTTTGGCAGAAGTTCCTTATTTGGCCACAGAGTTAGAGACACGGTTGAGGTGTGAGCAGGAAGCGAAAACCCTGTCTGCTGCAGGCGTACATTTTTTGACCCTTCAAGGGACCATTTCTAGGAATCAACGAGATGGGTGAAAAATGTGGTTCAGAAAATCCCAGGGTCCCTTCCAAATCCAGGTGGAGCCAGTTCCCCGGTTGGGGGGGGACTCTAATGGAAGATACCGTCCTCACAACAGAGGTGGTCCACATATCCAGGGATCAGGAGATACTTTTTCTGATGGATCCTACCTTCGGTTATGAAAGGGAGGCCCACCTGTCCATATCTGGAGGCAGTGTGGAGTTGTCTATTCCTGCATCACAGAGCCTGGCTAGAAATCACCAAATATTCATGGATGCGGAGGATAATATCCAGATGATATACAACACCATCTTCCCAGCCACCCATATTAGTTTAAAAAAATCTCCTGATGTTCCACCCAATCAGAGGGGGGAGCAGCAGCGATAAAAAATATAAAAGCTGCTAGAAAAAAAAAGTTGTATAGAGATCCCCCCAAACCAGAAAGAGTTCTGATCTTAACTCAGGATTCTTTAGTGCCAGTGAAAACAGGGGATTAGAGACCAGTTTTAGATCTTGGGTGTCTAAGTTCATTACACAAAGTTTCAGATGGTCACTGTTCAGTCCATTCTACCTTTTCTGCACAAGGACAGCCGGATGTGCTAGATATTGTGCATCCTAAAGATCTCTTCTATGCAAATGAACAAATGATCCAGGAGATATCTATGCTTTCAGCTGGGAACAAGTCATTTACCAATTCAGAACTCTGTATGGCAGTAGTGGCAGCTCACTTGAGACTGCAGGGATTCCAGGTGTTTCCATATCTAGACAGCTGGTTCATAATGGCATAGACCAGGCATCAACTGATTCTAGCTTGAGGTTATGTACTCCAGCTGTGCTTCCATCTGGGTATTTTAATTAAGTACAATATATCTCATCTGAAACCATGACAGACATAGGAATTGATTTCGTGTCTTGCTCAGCACGATCAAACAGCATCTCTTCCCCCTATAAAGATCATCAAAGCTCTTTTCAGCTCAGCTGATCCTTCAAGCTTTGTGATTCATGTCAGCAGCACTCTGGTACTGTTGTCAAGGTACCATATGAGAATTTTTCGGTGGACATTAGCAACTCATTGGTCCATTCTTTATCAATGTCCAGTTAGATCACAATAACACAGGCTTGGAAAAATTATTGCCTATGGGGGATACACTGCAGTCAAGTACAAGAAAGTCATAGTGACTGCTGGCACCTCCAAGATTGGGTGCTGTGGGGCAGTTCTTGGGAAAGACTGTCCAAGGCACATAGTACCCCAAAGAGGCCAACACACACCTGTGTCTTGGAAAGAGGGGTCTTCCAAGTATTTCGGGCATTCCAAGATGTGCTTCCACCAGGACTATTGCGATCCATGTGGACAATGTCCATAATTTGGTACATCAAACAAAGGGGAACCAGATCTTACCCCCTATGTCGAGAAGCTGCGATTGGATGTGATTGCCCACTGCCACACACCATTTCTAATAGCAATGCACATTCCAGGAAAATCCAGCCTGAATGCAGACAAGTTAAGCAGGTCCATTTTAAATGTCTTAGAAATGATCCCTCAATGTAAAGGTTGCTGCAGAAAGGATTTTCTGTTGATGGGGACAACCATGCTGTGATCTCTAAGCATCTCCCTTCAAGTGCAGCAGGTTCTTTGCCCTCACCCCCCCCCCCCCCCAGGGAGTCACTGAGAGACACCACTACTCAATTGGTCCCCCATTCTCCTTTATTCCTATCCCCATTAACTCTAATCCCTAAATTTCATCAGAAAGCATCTGGATTGAAGAGCACAGTTGTCCTTATTGCCCCTTACCAACTTTGTCAGATTGTTTTTCCTTCTTTAGCCTCCTCTGCTTCATCCACCATGGATTCTGGATCCAACTACAGACCTACCATCTAACCTGACAGATGTAAGTAATCCAGACATTCCAAGCCTAAATCTGACCACATGGTTTCTCCACTTCATTGATTGCTGTGCAGCCCAGACTGTCCTCCCCTGTCTTACACTTTCTCCTATCATCTCACAAAGCTTCCACTGGGAAACTTTACAGAAGTAAATGAGAATTTCGGGCACAGCAGGACAACGTAGATCCCATTTCATCTCTGGTCCCTGAAGTTCTTGAATTTTTAGCTACAAGAAGATGCTAGCTGTTCTACAGTAAAAGTACAATTCTGTGACATTTCCAGTTTTCATATAGCTGTAAATAACTCCTCTTTAACATTTTACAAACTTTGTAAAGCCTTTCTAAGGGGAACTTTGCTACTTAGACCACCCATTAAAAGATCCCGCTCCTCCTCGGGATTTGAACATTGACTGTGTTGAGGTTTGTAAAACACTGAACCATCAGGTAAGTGTGAACTAAACGTTTTCCAGTTCAAAAATATCTCTTTAGTGGCCATAATTGCAGACCCTGTCATCCAAACCTACTTATTTGATTTTTCTTATGGATAGAGTATCCTTGCGGACTAATCCTTTTTCCTGAGATGGTGTCAGAATCCATATTAATCAGATTATCAACCTTAGAGTCTTTCCAAATTTTTCAAATAAGGGCGAGTATATCTTACCTTTTTGGACGTTCACAGGCAGTTGCGGTTTTATCTGCATAGAACCAAAAATTTTAGAAAATTGGAACAATTGTTTTCTTTTTTAGACTCAAAATTAGGCAAACCAGTTTCTAAAGTGACATTAACCAAGTGGTTAACTGAATGTATTACTTAGTTTATGGTAAACTGGACTTGTCTTTGCCCAAACCACCAAAAGCACATTCCAGCAAGTCTCTGGCAACTTCAGCATTTTATCCAGATCCTCATTGGATGGCATTTGTGCAACCACAACTTGGGCTAATCCTAGTACTTTTATTGCTTCTTGCAAATAGGATCTGGTCTCTAGGGAAGAGCAGCCTTTGGCTCAACTGTGCTCAGGAACACCTTCCATAGTCTTCCTGGGATTTAGGTAGTTGGGGACTCTGTCCCAACAGTTGAGGAATAAATGAAAATGGCATCGGATAAAAGTTATGTACTCACTAAAATGTTCCATCTGTTGTCCTTTTTCATTCCTCCCCAACTTCTTTCTCCACCCCCTCCTTGTTTGACTTCTGGAAGGATTGTAAGATGCTGGTGGAACTTCTGTTCCTTTGAGTCCCAGATTGTTCATTTATCATTTTCTGATACTATCTGGTTTTGGGGCAGCAAGGAAGATCTGTGATATGTTAGATCACTAGGGCATTATAAGGGAGGAGCTCAAGAGCAGGTGTTCCACGAGCTGGAAGAAGTCAGTCTGATCAGAGAGTCCGATCCATACCCAGTGGTGGAAGAATGAAAATGGATAACACAGCTGGAATGTTATGGTAAGTACATGTTTCATGATATTGAGAAGATGCTTGTCTTTTGATGTGATTCTATTCCTTAAGGTGTACAGTCCCATTTCCTTTATGCGTTTAAGTGCAGTGATGCATTTTCTCACTGTTTGACCTATTTTAGGTGGACTGTTCCATAGTAAAAAGTTTTAACTTTTAAGAAACGCTCAACATTTTCCTTGTACCTCCACTGACATTGCAGGAATGTTTGCATGTGAAAACATTTATGGACTTCAGTGGACACTACTCTGTGCATATGCTGTAATACATCCACTAAAATCTGTGGATGTACTTCCATGCAAACCCTCCAGTTTTGTCACTGTGGACTAAAGTAAAACTTAGATTTGTGGGACGCTACAGCAGTAAATACAAATTTCACAAAGGCAGTACTAAAAATATCACTAGGATGTGTCACTGCATGCATGTAGAAACATTTTTGTTCTGAATGCACTACATACTGTATGGTACAAAAGGTAAGAAAATTGAGACTGTACCCTTCAAAATTTTTTTTTTCCCCCCTCATAGTTGGTTGTGCTAAACAGAGTTCTGGTGTTGACTGCTGTAGAACCTGACTGAGCTTTACAATTTTTTTGCCACCTAGTAATCCATATTTGACATGGATCACCTTCCAAAAACTCCCACCATACTCTACACCGCCAGTAGAAGGAAGTCAACTAAGCCACGGCATAAAAATGAAGTGCAGTGCAATGGTAAGTGGCTGTACTTTTTCCTATAAACTTGCTTTGGAAGTGCACAGTGTACCTATCACTGCTAATGTTCTTGAACAATAATACTGAAAGCTATTTTAAAAATACTAAGAAAGCAGTTGTATTTTAATGTAGTTAGGTGCAGATATGTCTGCATGATGTACATGTCCTTCTATTCATATTCTGCAGTATTCAAACATGAGGGAATCTGCCTCTAGCTGACTCGTACATCCTGCCAGTATACAAAACTCTAATGCTACTGTGAGGTACATGTGATGCAGCACATCAGCTAGCATACATCGGTCATAAAGAAACTGGTGTAAAGCAGATGCCAATATCGGAACTTTTCTGCAGCTTGTCCGATCATCTGGTCCAGTTGTCGCTCACCAGATAAGTTGCGACCATTGATTCAAATAAGTACCCTGTTGTTTTTTTTTCTTTAATTTTATGGTTACTGTATTGTGCTGTATGTAAACTATGAAGGGTAAGTGTCACTGTGGAAGGCAGATTCTACAGAAGGACACTCCCTATCTCTGCTTGTTTTGGTTAGGCCCAGACCACAACCATACCACTTGTGCTATGTGTAAGGTCTTCGTACCCAAAACCCTTTGCAGTTGTCTAGTGTCCCTGAAGTTGTATCTTGAGAATCCGTGCCTTAAGACTGTCTCTCTTGTAATACAGAGGCGGTGTCGGGCCCTTCAGACAAGCTGCAACCTAAAAAGGCCAAGACGTAATGACCTGATCTTTCTGCTGCTGCTTCTCTTCTGGGTATACTTCCCAAGACTGATGTGGGCCTGGAAGCTGTCCTGGAGTTGGTAGATGTTCCTTCAGGTACTGCATTGGAAGCAGTGAAGTATCCAACCAACATGTCTGTGAGGGATTCTCAGGTGTGTGACTAAGACAAAGTCTTAACTCCTGTGCAGACTGACTTTACAGGCCTGACAACTAGTCTTGCAGAGTAGAGTCTCTCTTCAGGATGTCTACATTCCCACAGCTCAGAATGTTGTGGAAGACTCACACAGCAGGTCCATGACTCATTCTCACGAATGGATGTTATACAGGCATGTGTTTCTGGACCTGGTCCATCTTTGGGATATACATCAGGTAGATCTCTTTGCCTCCCCCATGAACAGACAACTTAAGAAATTTTGTGCCAGGATCCCACATCCCATGGCTTGGAAGATGGGCGCTCCTTCCTTTTCTTTGAAGGGGATGTTTCTGTATGCATTCCCCCCTTTCTACTTCAAGTCCCACTGAAAAGCCAGTGAGAGCAACCAAAAATCTTGCTGTTGACCTCCATGTCCTTCATGGATGCATCTGCAGTCATAACAACTGGGTTGTCCTGTCGTCAGGCAGCCCTTCAGTCGGCCGGATTCCAAAGTCCGGGTCCGGCTTCATCTCTGTTGGTCTTCGGTATAAAGGCATCAGCCGACGCCATTTTCCCAGTCTTTCTTGCTGCGTGTACCCCCGAGAAGCTGTTGTCGGTCGGATCCAGAGATTACTTCACTTCAAGACTTCTAAAGCTGGGGACTCTTTCTTGCCTCAGCCGATGTCAGAAAAGTTAATAATTGTTTAACCTGTGGGAAACAAATACCTCATAAAGATTTCCACTCTTATTGTCTGCCTTGTTTAGGCCCAGCCCACGACGTAGCAGCCTGTTCGCCTGTGCTTCTTTCAACCGGGCGTCGGTCTGAGTTTGCAGAACAGTTTTTCGATTCTGATTTTGACATTATGCCGCCGGACCTCCGACTACCCAATCTGCCAAAAACGCAAAGATAAAGACCGACACTTAACCATGGCTAAGCAAAGTGTCTCTGTTTCGGCTGAAACCGAGAAAACTGATCAAAGTACAGCTGAATCTATCTCTACAACTGAGGCCCCTGCTACCACTCTTGAATCGGCCTCAGAAATTTTACCCACTGTGGTTGCCACTGACTTATCAGACACTATTCCCTTGGATGTCTCTACCCCATCACGTGGTGCTGCTAGGCCTCCAGCAGCCATGTCCATTAAGGCCTTTGCCAGGGCTAAAGCAGCCAAGACTACTAAAACAGTGCCTGTTAAACCCCCTACAACCAGGCCCTCTTCTAGTTCTCAAATGCTTACTCTGGCAGAAGATTTAATTTCATTAATTAGAGGATCTCAATCTCACCCAGACAGGGCCTCTCAGCCCCAGAGAAGAGACCTAGGGCAGAGCCCCTGAGCCAGTGTCCTCTGATGATTCTGCCGATGAATCAGACATAACTGACCAGCCAGAGGCTCCTTTCTCCAATTTTGAAGACTCTGATGCTGAAGAATCCATTCCAGCTGCTTCCAGAAGAATTCTCCTTTGGGAAACCTTGCATGCCATGCAGAGCAGTTCCAATGGCAGCAACAGGATTTTTCAGACTCCAGAAAAGACTTAGGACCTTTCTGCACCTTCCACAGCACAGGCCCTTAGCTATACCTCCTGTTCTCTGTGGTGGATGATGCCTTCAATGATGTCTGCTGATTCTTTACCTCCAGCCCCTGCCAAACCAGACAGGTTTTACAGGGTGCCAGACACTCATCACCACCTTTACAAGGCCCCACTTGCAGACCCGAAACTATATCCCAGGGTCCCAAGGCAGTAGCCACACCATAGCTAAAACCCTATTCCTTCTGAAAGGGAAGCAAGGTCATTAGACAGATGGGGCAAAAGGTTTACACTTCAGCTACTCTCTCAGCTAGAGCTTTAAACTGTCAGTTTCACATGATACAATACCAAGAGTTTATGCTTGATCAGTTAACCAAAAAGCTAACCACTGATGAATCTCTTGATAAGAAATATGTATTAGAAATGGTAAATAACATACAACAGGTTAGTAACCATTCCTTAAAATGTGGCTATGATGCACTGGAGGCTTCATTTAGATCAGCCATGACTGGCACAGTAATAAGAAGGCATGCATGGCTAAAGGAGCAAGCTTTACCCGATCATGTTAAAGCTAAGTTGCTAGATGCTCCTATGGATAAGACAAGTTTATTTGGTACACCTGCCCAGCAGGTTATGAAGAAAATGGAAGAAAAGGCAAAATCTGTTCAAACGGTTAAAGATTTCTTGCAGGTTCAACCCCAAGGTTTAGCAGGAACTGGCCTGCCAAAATTGGTCCTTTCCTGACTCCACAAGATCTCAAAGGGCAGGAATAGACGCTCCAGAGGCAGAAACCAATCCAGAGGAGGTGCCTACAGAGGACGACAGTGGCAAGGCAACAACAGAGGCACAGACACAACCACTGCCACTACATCAACACAGCCACAGTGACTTAACCCTACATCCGCCTACCAGGGAACAAATAGCAGCACCTCTAGGCGGAAAGTTAACCTTATTTGCAAAGAACTGGCACTATATAACAAAAGACAAGTGGATTTTAAAACCATAGATCAAGGTTACCGTTCCACTTCCACACTTTACCAGTCAAAAGAGGAATGCCAAATCTACCTCCAAATCAAAAACAGAGGCTCTACAACAGATAATGCAGTTAGCAAACATGAGAGCTGTGGAAAGAGTGCCAACAGCAGAGCAAGGAAAGGGGTTCTACTCCAGACTATTCCTAGTGCCAAGAAAGGAAAAAAGTTGGAGACCAATTCTTCTGTCCACCCTAAATACATACATCATTGTCCCAAAATTCAAAATGCTGACCCTACAGCAACTTCTTCCCATGCTGGGCAAGGAGTGTTGGCTGGTAACTCTAGATCTGAAGGAGGCATACCTGCAATCTGCAGAAGATACCTCAGATTTCTTGCAGGATCAGAGCACTATCAATTCTCAGCATTGCCCTTTGGCTTATCTACTGCGCAGAGTATTCACAAAATGCCTGGCATCAGTAATCGCCATTGCAGACTACAGGGAGTTCAAATTTACCCATACCTCTGCCTGCTACAAGGGGACAACAAAAGCAAGCTGACAACAGATTGTTACAAAGGGTCATTTACTTGCTACAAGCACTGGGATACACAGTCAATTTACAAAAGTCAAGGCTGATACCATCCCAAACAAGGACATTATTGGGCTGACACAGTAAAACAAATGGCATTCCTAACTGCAGAAAAACAAAAAGAACTTCCTCTTTACTTCTTGGCTCTAACAAAACTGAACAAGTTAACAGCGAGAAAAGTACTACAGGCCTTGGGCTTCATGGCATCATGCATAATCTTGGTCCCACTTGCCAGACTACATATGAGAAAACTACAGTGGTACCTAAAGAATTTATGGTCCCAACACAGACACAGCCTAGAAACAGAAATCCCACTAATTCCATGCTTAAAGCAGGAGTTCCTATGGTGGGCTCAGGCATGTCAGTCAAACCCAGGCCTACCCTTTCGCAGATGTCAAGCAAGCCAGACCATCACAACAGACGCTTCAGACCTAGGATGGGGCCCACATGCTGGACAAATGCGTGCAAGGATTGTGGACACAGGATCAACTTCACCTGCACATCAACCTAAAAGAAATGCTGGCAGTAAAACTGGCATTCCAAAAGTTCAGACCATTTCTCCAAGAGGGCCAGTTGATGATAAGGACAGACAACACCACAGTCATGTGGTACATCAACAAACAGGGAGGCACTCATTCATACCCCCTATGCAGAATGACTTTGGAGCTGTGGACCCTGGCACTCAGCTACAACATCCAGTTACAGGCAATATTTGTAAAGAAAATACTCTAGCAGACATACTAAGCAGAACCACATCAGATGCCCACGAATGGAAGCTGCACCGGACATTTTCAAGACCATCTCAAAGAAATGGGGAATGCCTCAGATAGATCTATTCGCATCACCTCTCAATCACCAGCTCAAAAATTCTGCACAAGGACATTCCACCCGCTAGCATGGAAGGTGGACTCGCTCTCCTTCAGCTGGAAAGGCCTTACAGCATCTGCATTCCCACCTCTTCTCTTGATACACAAAGTACTACTAAAAATCAAGGGATAATCCTGATAGCTCCAAACTGGCCAAGACAACACTGGTACCCACTGCTGAGGAGCATGTCTCGAACAATATGTGGCCAATACCCTGATGCCTTTGATGTTAACTCAGAACAACTACAGCATCATACATCCAAACCTAAAACGTTGCAACTGGCTGCATGGAACATCACATAGCAGCAGCTAATCCAGAACTTTCCCAAAGAGTTAAAGACATTATTCTTGAAGCACGCAGACCTTCAACAAGAAGGAACTATGCTGGAAAATGGAAACGGTTTGTCATTTGGAGTACTGAAAGAGGAAAAGAGGTGTCAAACATAGATATGCCTAACATTCTGGAGTATCTGGCCGAACTTCTTCATTCAGGCCTCTCCTACTCCTCCATTAAGATACATGCATCAGCTATTTCAGCAGAATACAGCTTTGATCCACCTGTTTTTTTGCTCAGGCAGTTCCTCAGAGGAATCAAGAATGTAAAACCTCCAAGGAAACCACCATTACCAGCTTGGGACTTAAACTTTGTACTAGAAAAATTGACACTATCACCCTTTGAACCAGCAGCAACAGCAGACCTACAACACCTGTCATGGAAAACTGCTTTCCTACTGGCAATTACTTCAGCAAGGAGGGTTTCAGAACTACAGGCCTTAATGGCAGTGCAACCCTTCCTAATCTTCCACCAAGATAGAGTGTCCATGAGGACTAATCCTACATTTATGCCTAAGGTGGTATCCAGAGTGTCTTTAAACCAGGCAATCCACCTACCTACCTTCTTCTTCCCCAACCCACAAAACAGAGGGGAAAGAATACTACATACCTTGGATATACATAGACAGCTACGCTACTACTTGGACAGAACAAAAATAGCAGAAAGACTGACCAGCTTTTGTAGCCTACGAACAGGAAGGGAAGGAAAAGCTATTTCCAAACAGACAATCTCCAAATGGATAGGAAATTGCATACGATTCTGTTACTCCTTCCATGGAAAACCAATTCCACAGAACATAAGGCCTCATTCTACAAGGGCAACAGCCACTACCACAGCCTTCTTACGAGGAGTGGCAACCAAAGACATTATTGAGGCGGCTACTTGGACCTCCGTGCATACATTTGCCAAGCATTATAATTTGCCTCTATACTCCAGATCCCGAGCAGGGTTTGCCACTGCTGTACTGCAAGGGATCCTAAACACACCATAATCTAGTTTTATCCTCCTCCCTTAGTTGGCTATGGTATTCTATGACTGCAGATGCATCCATGAAGGACATAGTACAGTTTTGTACCTACCATAAATGTAGATGTCCGAACTGGATAGCATCTGCAGTCAGGATACCCTCCCTCCTTCCCCTCTGTGGTACCCTAGGGTGTTTACTCTCCTAATAGCTAGCTGGTGGGGGTCTTTATGGTGTATTTGTTTGTATATATGTACATACATGCTTATTTTTGTGTTTACCTCTATCTTTTTGGAAACATTGGCATCTATCCAAATTTTAGCCTTCAAGAGGGCTTCTGGCATCTGGGGCAAGAAACACTGAGGAAAATGGCGTCGGGTGGTGCCTTTATACCAAGACCAACAGAGATGACGGGTGAAGTGCGACATCAGCCGAAGCCGGACCCGGACTTTGGAATCCGGCCGACTGAAGGGCTGCCTGACGACAGGACAACCCAGTTGTTATGACTGCAGATGCTATCCAGTTCGGACATCTACATTTATGGTAGGTACAAAACTGTACTTTTTGGCCAAGACAGCATTGGTTCCCCCTCCTCCTCCATTTAGCCAAGAGCAGTCACCACAAGTTACCCCACAGGATGGACCTACCCACACAGGGCAAGGAACTCTAGTACATCCACAGATATCAACTCTAAACCTGACTCTGTGGCTGATGTGTCTGTAGGGGATCAAAGCCCTTATTTTCTGAGGATGTGCTTCTAAGTTCTGCAGGAGGCCAGAAAACCCACAACTAGGAAATCCTACGTTTCCAAATGGAAGAAGTTTTTCCATCTGGTCTCAAAGGATTTAAAACCACTGTTGGAACAAGACCACTGGGACATCCACTATCTGCGTGAATTAATAGACTGGGCTGTCTTACTCGAGTTAAAGCCCATCTTTCTGCTATCTCAGTATGTCTGCCTATGTCTCCACCTTTAGCTTCTAGTTTGGAAGTTAAAACTGTTCTTAAAAGGCGTTCTTCATATCAGACCACCAAGGAAACCAGATGTTCTTCGTGTTTCACTGCTGCAGTCCTAACCATTGGGTTATCTGTGCTGTGGTAGCCCTCATTTGTGCCAGATACCAAGTCAAGGTTTTGTGTGTCTGCTGCTGTCGCTTGCTGGGTGACGTCAGGTCGTCCGAGCTAGAAAGGAGAGCAGGAGATGCCATTACCCCAGTATTTCTTGCTGTGGAGCCGGTAGCAGAAGCAATTTGCAACAGTGCTGGTTGGCTGTTTACAGATTTCGAACTTCAGCTGAAAACGTCTAAAGCGCTAAGTACCCCGCTGGGGATCCTTCCTTTTTCTTGCACTAATCAGTGTTAGAAAAAGTCAATAACTGTCTCCCCTGAGGAAAACAAATCCCACACAGAGACTTCCATTCTCACTGCCTTACTTGCTTAGGCCCAAATCATGACGTACCCCACTGTCAGTTCAGTGCCCTCTTTAACGCTAGAACTATTAATTGTAGAGCTCTGTTTGTAGCCAGTTATTTTAGTCTTCCTTCTTCGATTACCAATATGGCGTCTGCCAGTCAGCAAACTGCAGATCTGAAAAAACATGAAGATAAGGATGGAGACAGACCGCTTAAGGCCAAGGGTTCCGACGACACCACCGCTAAAGGGGTCGTAGTCTTCGGAATTCAGTGAGGCTGTTTCTCAGCCCCTGATGCCAGAGACTGTTACTTCGCAGGCTTCCACTGAGACCCTTTCGGAGTCCTGTATGCTTCAGATGTCTGCATCATCTAACGGGCCTTCGGCTGTTTCTGCCTTGGTTGGGTCAGGAGCTGCTAAGCAGGCACCGACATACCTCTCAACCTGGAAACATCAAAAATCGGGACAAAGGCCCATGGAAAGTAGGTACAAATCTGTATGCTGATTAGCACAAACATTTGCATGCACAATTATGCAACCCCCCCCCCACTCCATTGGAATTGTGGGATACCAACTTTCAAACGCAAAGTATAGAACAGACAACTAAAATATGGCCCCAGACCCTGTAGTAAATAACCATTTTTTAATGTGTAGCAATTATATTTACTGGGAAGGGAGAAAATGAACCTTAAGATTTTGTTTTTGGTGACCCACTTGGGTTTTGTGGTAAAAGCAGGGCATTTAATGGTAGGCAGTATACTGATCTTAGCAAAAGAATATTATAGGTTGCTAGGACTTCCAAAAATCATCCTCCATGGCCTACTGATCAATGGCGTAGCTAGAATTTGTGCTGCCTGGGGCTGTCTGAGTTTGCCACCCTTCACTCCCCTCATAAAATCATGGTCGAATGGGGCCCCCCCATACTCAGCCCCCCCCTGCAGTTATGCAAATGTCCCATTACTTGTCTGTTTTACCACATTTACCATAAACACTGTAATGTGCATACTGCTTTACTTTTCCAGTGATCACTTGGATTTCATTTAAAACTTTTATTTTACATTTTATAGCAGAAACACTAAGACATCTGCTAAACAAAGCAGTACAGTCTCGCAATGAAAATAGACTTGGCATTTAAAACGTCTTTGCCCTTTAAACTCATTCATTGAAACCGCATTGAAACTCCCATTCAAAGAAAATGCATCTGGATAGTGGTGTATAAAGTTTACCTTTGGGCTGTTTACAAATCATAGGCCCCTTGCACACGAAACATACATGTGTTCTTTGATACACCTACACCTTCCTGATTGTATTAAATTATTTTCCTTGTATAACACAGCACACTTGGCATGTTTTACATTTATTGTTTTGAACATTTTTTTCAGTAAGCAATTAAACAAAATGCATGAACCAATAATGGCAAAACTGCCAAATTTAAAACATAAGTCTACTCAGATTTCTATAATCCAGCAGTATCAGTAAATATGCACAATCTCTGCAGAAGTAAAAGTCATCTAAATAATTCTACATTAAAAGAGATCTGTAACTAATGAAGAGGTTGCTACTAGCAAACTATACAACTTTATATTTCATTGCTTCATCTAAAAATAAAGTGCCTGTTGCCCTTGAGCAATAAATTGCATATGTTATGTTAAAAAAATGACAAGCTAGTGATGTTGCAATAGGGAATGGGTGGCAAACATAACAGGTTCATAGTTACTAGATATCTCCGCCAGAAAGGACATTCTCAGGACTTGTATCATCCATCCCCTTTAAAAGTACACAGTGCAGTATCAGCAATCCATCTAGATACTGTGGGAGTAAAACCCACAGCCTTCTGCATCAAAAACAAGTATTCTACCTGATGTGCTGCTAACACTGACTTGGCATAAGCAGCACTAAACTTCTCTCCCCTGAAGAACTATACAGCCCAAGAAACCTGGAAAAAGCCAACGTGGGGGGGGGGGGCAAAGACCCAAAACAGGAACACACAAACATTGCTTGTATAATCCTAGAAAAGTTGTTAGAATAAATTTTGTTACCATGCATTTTCTGAAAGATAGAAAGACTGAAACTTAAATAGTTATCATTAATTTAGTGAATTCAGTTCTCACTGATTTGATAGAAAACAACAAATTTTAAGAGGAACAGACCACAAGTATGAGCCATCTGCAGTAAGCAATACCACACAGAGAATTGGAAGCTAGCTTAAAAGAAGAACAATACATTTCTGCCGACTGCTGTTCTCGTTTCAGCTTAAGACTGTTTCTCTCGCACATAAGAACTTCTGCCATTTCTGCTTGACCAGAAAAAAGCAATACACTTTCTGCTCCAGAACTAGAAGCTTGACAGAAAAACAATACACACACAAGACATAAGACAATATATGCTTTGACCCAAGAAAATATTTAGTATAATGCAAGACAGAATGTGTCCTAGCAAACAATGTAAGGTGCACAATTTTATTTCACTTATCTTGCTACAACTAATTTTTCCTGTATACAAAAATGCCAATGCGGGGGTCGACCCTTCTAGTTTCCATCCAGTCTTTCAGGAGTGGCTGAACACCAGCCCTTTTCAGCAATGAAAAAGCTAACAAATTCTTAAATGGGCACTCATGCCACAGGTCAAAGGGTAGTTATCCTGGAAAGGTGCAGGATCTTAATGTACAAATCTAAAATTTCTGGTTGCACAATTAAGGCTTTCGTCATAGCAGTTCTGAAAATAAACTCACCTAAAAGGGATACTAGCGACTTTGTCTATTGGTCTATTAAATCGGGTTACACACCAGGATTTACCCAGCCTTAAATTATCTACGTATACGCAGATTCATCATTTTTTTGAAACTACAAGTGTCTAGCTATGTAGTCACATACCATCATTTTGAAGCAACAAACTTGCCGCACAGCTCCTAAAAAGCTTTGAGATCCTCATCTAGTGACGTACTGAATAAATTATGCCAATCACATTACAGATGTCAGTTTGTCAGAGTATGTTGGCGTTGCTCTGCATTTACTCTGACCACTTCCCATAACCACTCTATTCGTTGCCAAGGCAACTTACTGTATTGGGCACTCTTGGCTCTGCTAGCATGTGAATAACATCCTTTTTGATTGGATAGGGGAGTAAGCAGCTCCGTTTGAACTTTCGCAACTTTTAAAAGTGTGCGCTATGGTCTATTTTGCCCTTTTTTTTAGAATATGGAATATTATGGATATCACTTATCCCAGAATTTCAAACGGATAGAATATACGCAAGCATATTAGCTTTATTATCTTGCCAGTAATATTTGGCAAGCTGTCTTTGAGTAAATTCTGCGCTCATTGCTGAACAGATATATTTACAGCTTGCAAACCCTGTAAGACTAATCACTAATGAGCTGCATGACCAAAACGCCTACAACTGTGCACATATATGCATGTGTACAGAGCTGCACTAAATAAGACTGCCTTTCCCATGGCCACGAAGCTTTTCAAAACGCATTGTAAATTATTCTCTCGTACTATCCAGTTGCATAACTGTGTCATGCTGCGGCTTGCTGCCCCACTATCTTATAATGCATTCCCCTGGAAAATGACTGAATTACTTGCCAAGATGGGGTGGGAAATGGTTTATAAGGGAAGAGATGGCTTTCTTTGCAAAGTACAATGGCAACTGCCCTCTCCCTCCCTCACACCTGCTTATCTTTTAAATTGCAACAACTCACTCCGTAAGAAATACGAGCTTACTTTTTGCAAATCCCAACCATGAAAGAAATGAGCCTTGAGCCTTTTTTTGCCTTACTAGGACCCGGAATAAAGATATGCTTTATGCCATGCTGCACTGTACCTGAATAAAACATGCACCTCTAGAGCAAGTTAGATTAAATGAAATAATAATGAAGGGCTCTCCTTTCTGACAGGCTCTCTGCCTGCTTCCATGAAGCTGACGTCATCACGTATGCACGTGATGACGTCAGGAGCAAATGCCTCAAAATAAAAAATAGAAAAAACCTGGGAAATTCAGAAATTAAAAGGGCCACTCAGGAATTCGTGGCACCTCAATATTTTGCCCACAAAGCCGGTATTTACAGAGGAATTCGGTATGGTTGAGAGATATGGGCACCGGCTTCTGAAGATACTGCTCGCACTCAGGAATTCACTTCAAGACCTTCACCCTCTCTTCCAACTAACACACCGTCAACACAGAGGGGTACTCTTGAGGCCAGACTTAGAGCTACTCCAAATAAAACAGCAAAAAGTCTCCATTCCAACACTACTCCCTCTCCTCAAACATAGAATGCTTAAAATAGTGGAGGATCTCATCACTTTCGTCCGGGGTAATCGGACCACTCTGGCCAGAAGAAGGGAACCTTCTCCAGGCATCCAATTGGATTTAGACACCTAAGGGATCTGACTCTTCTGTTTTTGAAGAGGAAAATCCTCTTGCTGCCTATGAAGACTCAGATGCAGAAGAGTCTATTCTTTCTGCATCACCTTCAGAGGACTTTTCCCTTGGGGAAACCCTCCACACCCTTAGGAAACACCTCCAGTGGGAATCAACGGATTTCCCTCAATCCAAGGAAAGACTAATAAAGATGTTCTTCGTGTTTCACTGTTGCAGTCATTACATTTGGGTTATCTGCCTGCAGGTAGCCCTCAGCCGGCCTGAATACCAGAGTCTTGGATTCCTGCGTCGAGGTGCTCTCTTCTTCCATGACGTCAGGTCATCAGGGGTATAAAACATGCAGCTGACGCCATTACATCGGTCTTTCTTGCTGCGCAGTGCCTGAAGCAGAAGCAGTTTTCAAGTGCCGGTCGGCTGACTCCTGAAATTTTCATTTTTCGAGTTTCAGAACCGAAGTCTTAGAAAAAAGCTAAGTACCCCATTGGGGATCCTTTTTCTTGCTCTTAGCCGATGTCAGTAAAAGTTAACAATTGTATTACCTGTGGAAAGTGAATACCTCATAAAGATTTTTATTTGTACTGCATTCCTTGCTTAGGCCCAGACCACGACGTCCCTCGCTGTTGGTTTTGTGCCTTTTTCAACCCCCGAACTATTCGTCTGTCTGTTTCCGCAGCAAATTATTTTGGTACTCTGTTTAACTATCCAGAAATGGTTTCGGTAAGCCATCCGACTACCGATATTCCAAAAAAAAAAAGTAAGGGTAAAGACAGAGACAGACCCCATAGGTCCAAAACTGTCGATGACTGTTCCCTTAAGCTAGTCGCCAGTTTGCCGGTACTCAGGCACTTTCGCAGCCCCTGATACCCACTACTTCAGATTCGCAGGCCTCTACTGAGACCCATTCGGAGTCCGGTATGCCGAGAGATGCTTCTTCGACTGTGGTACCTGCGGATGTCTCTACCTTTGATGGGTCTGGAGCTGCTGTGCAAGCACCGGCTTCTGAGGGTGTAGTCAGGCCCACAGATTTGCATTTTAAACCGATGCCATCTTCTTCATCCAGGCATACCTCGACCCACGCCTAGAAAACTGATGTCCAAACCGCATGGTCAGGCACATATGCCTAAAAAAAAAAACAAATGCTTAGAATGGCTGAAGACCTTATTACTTTAAATAGGGGAAGCCAGCCTTCCCTTTCTAAAGAGACCTAGAACTGATTTTTCTTCTGATTCTTCTGATCAGGATTTTGAAATTTCTGTTTCTTCTGATTACCAGGATTTGCCCATATCTACCTATGAGGATTCTGATGCAGAGGATTCCATTCCTTTTGCTTCCCCACCAGAAGATTTTTCTTTTGGTGAAATCTTGCACACTCTTGGGGAGCATTTCCGTTGGGAAAGCCAGGATTACTTGGAGTCCAAAAAGAGGCTTAGGGAATGCTTATTCTTCCCTCAACACAAGCCTTTAGCTATCCCTCCTGTTCTGGACATTGTAGATGCCTTCTTGGAATCTAGCCTGTCCCCCAGACACTTTACCTCCAGCTCCCAGAAAACCTGACCGGTATTACAAAGTACCTGATTCTCACAAGTTCCTCTTCAAGAATCCTACTGCGGATCCAGAGACCATTTCCCAAGGTCCAAAGGGCATTAAGGCTACTACTGCCAAAAATCCTACCCCCTCTGATAGAGATTCCAGGGCCTTGGACAGGTTGGGTAAGAAGTTGTACACTTCTGCTACTTTGGCCATTAGGGCCTTAAATTGCCAGTTTCATATGTTAAAGTATCAGCAGCATATTATGGGACTGCTTAAACAGAAAATTATGTTGATTCCTGACTGTGCTGAACATAAGGAATTACAGGACTTTAATATATTCTGTTGAACAAGTTTGTAAACGTACTTTGCAATGTGGTTTTGAGACTCTAGAAGCATCTTGCAGGGCTGCTGTCACTGGGTCTGTACTTAAAAGGCATGCTTGGCTTAAGGAGCAAAACTTGCCAGATCATGTTAAAGCTAAATTACTGGATGCTCCCTTAAACCAAGACAGCCTGTTCGGCAACAAAGCTGAAGAAGTCCTCAAAAAGATGGAAGAAAAAGCTAAATCTATGCAAACTGTTAAAGGTTTCCTGCAAGTACAGCCTCCCAGATTTAGTAGACATTGGCCTTCAAAGAATTGGTCCTTTCCAGTCTCTTCCAGGCCTTATCAGTCCAAACCCAGGAGCAGCAGACCACCTAGGTTACAATCTTAGGTTGCACACAGGCCTAAGCAGTGGGCGTCTCCCACTTCCAAAGCAGGTAGTAGTAAGACACCCCCCTATGGAAAAATGTCACAGTGACTTAACCTTAACCCTTTCAAGCCCTGCTCAACTGCCTGCTCCCTTGGGAGGAAAGTTCGCCCTGCATGCAAAAAAACTGGGACCTCATTACCCAGGACAAATGGGTTTTAAATATAGTTATCACAAGGATACAGATTCCACTTCCACACCCTACCAACCTCAAACAGTTGGCCAGACCTACCCCCAAATCAGTGGGCAAAGAGGCTCAACAGCAGGTTCTCTCTCTTCCAAAGTGTCAGGGCTATTCAGCCTGTCCCAGCAGAAGAAAGGGGACAAGGTTTTTATTAATGACTTTTCCTGGTAACCAGAAAAGACCGCTCCTGGCATCCTATCCTGGAACTCTCTTTTCTAAACACCTTTTTGTTAATCCCAAAATTCAAAATGCTAACACTTCAAAAGCTGCTTCCTATGCTAGGCAAAAATACTTGGTTGGCAACCTTAGACTTAAAGGAAGCTTACCTGCACATCCCAATAAGGGAATCTTGCAGGAAATACCTACGCTTCAGGGCAGGGTCCATACACTATCAGTTCTCTGCACTTCCCTTTTGCTTATCTACAGTGCCCAGTGTATTCACAAAGTGTCTAGCTCCAGCCATTGTATTTTGCAGGCAGAGAAATATTCAGTTATACCCATACTTGGACAATTGTCTGATTCAGGCAGAAAGCCAGGAGTTGCTATTAAAACATCTGGCATTCGTAAAGAAACTTCTAACCTCGCTGGTGTATACCATAAATGAAAAGAAATCTCTCCTAGTACCCTGCCAACAGATTGTATTCCTGGGAGCAAGCTTGAACACACCTTCCCAGATGTCATAGGTTAGTACTAGGCTAACTTCCCTTGCGAGCCATTTTAAGCTTAGCCAATTATCCCTTGTGAGACCCCAACCCTGCACCTTGTGTTTGTAAGGCAAACACCTTAACCATTAGGCCACCCTCCCAACCCAAAACAACTCGACACCATCCTGCACTCGTAGCTTGGCAGTGGTGGCCATGCAACCTCACGCCAGAGAAACCACTTTGACAACCTACTTCAAACTACTGGCCACAAAGACCCAGCTATCTGCAAGGAATATTTTGCAAGCCCTGGGTTTCATGGCCTTCTTGCATTCTGTTAATTCCATATGCAAGACTGCATATGAGGAAACTGCAATGGTGTCTAAAAGGCCTATGGTGTCAACATTCTCAGGACCTGGAATCAATGATTTCTATCATTCCTTGTGTAAAGACAGAGTTCCTTTGGTAGGCAGAGGCTTGCCACCTCAACAAGGTTCTCCCTTTCAGTCTACCCCCTGCCGCCCAAACCCGAACAACAGATGCATCAGACTGTGCATGGGGGGCTCACTTGGCAGGGCAAGCAGTGCATTCAGGTCAAATGGAATCAGAGTCAGATGCACCTGCATATCAATCAAAAAGAAATGTTAGATGTACAGAATTCCCTAACAACCTTCAAAGATCACATCCTTCCAGGACAGTTATTGGTAAAGACAGACGACAGCACAGTTATGTGGTACATAAAGAAGCGGGGGGGAACCCACTCGTACCCTCTCTGCAGACTAGCCATGGCTCTGTGGAACACATCCTTGAGCTACCAAGTGCACCTACAAGCTCAATTCTTGCCAGGCAAGCTAAATTCACTGGCAGGCGACCTAAGCAGAAATCTCATAGACCCACACGAATGGAAACTGGAACCAAAAATATCCAGCCTCTTGAGGAACAAATGGGGGGACTCCAGAGATGGACCTGATGTTCTTTGTGTTTCACTGTTGCAGTCATTACATTGGGTTATCTGCTTGCAGGTAGCACTCAGTCGGCCTGATTAACAAAGTCTTGGGTCCTGCCTCGGTTGCTGTCCCTTCTTCCATGATGTTAGGTAGTCAGGGGTATAAAACATGCAGCCGACGTTATTACGTCAGTCTTGCCGTGCGGTAGCAGAAGCAGTTCGGAAGTGCAGGTCGGCCGAACCCTGAAATTTTCGTTTGAGTTTCAGAACCGAAGTCAACTAAAGCCAAGTACCCCGTTGGGGAAACGTTTTCTTGCTCCTTACCGATGTAAGTAAAAGTTAATAATTGCATTACTTGCGGAAAGCAAATACCTCAAAGATTTTCATTCGTACTGTATTCCTTGCCTAGACCCTGACCACGACGTACCTCACTGTTGATTTTGTGCTTTATTTAATCAGCACACTGTCCGTCATTGGTATATTTTCACCTCTAAATATTTCGGTTCTCAGTTTAATTATCCAGAAATGTCGTCTGATAGCCATCAGACTACTGGGATTCCGAAATAAAATGCTAAGATAAAGACAGACACAGGCCGCCAAGGACCAAAACTGCTGATGACTGTCTTCCTAAGCTAGTTGCCAGTTCGCTGGTACTCGGTGTGGTGCTTTCGCAGCTCCTGATACCCGCTACTTCTGATTTGCAGGCCTCTACTGAGACCCATTCTGAGTCCGGTATGCCGCGAGATGCTTCAGCTATGGAACCCGCGGATGTCTCTACCTTGGATGGGTCTGGAGCCGCTGTGCAGGCACTGGCTTCTGAGGGTGTATTCAGGCCTACAGACTTGAATATTAAACCGATGCCTCCTTCTTTACTTGGGCCTAAATCTCGATCCATGCCTAAAAACCCATGCCCAGGCCTCTATTTCTAAAAAAAACAAATAAGAATGGCTGAAGATCTAATAACTCTAATCAGGGGTAGCCAACCCCCCCCCCCCTCTAAGAGGCCTAGGACTGAAGTGGATTATGAATCTTCTGATCAGGATTCCGTTTCTGATTCTTCGGATCTGGATTTGCCCTTGTCTACTTATGAAGATTCTGATGCAGAGGATTCCATTCCCTCTGCTTCCCCTCCTGAGGATTTTTCTTTTGGGGAAACCTTACATATTCTAAGGGAGCATTTCCACTGGGAAAGCCAGGATTTTTCTGATTCAAAAAAGAGGCTTGGGGATCAGCATAGGCCTTTAGCTATTCATCCTGTACTAGACGTTGTTGATTATGCTTTTTTGGAATCTAGTTTGGCCCCTGATACCCTGCTTCCTGCTACGAAACCTAGGTCAAATTCGTTGTGGTGGTTTCACTCCTCCAGTTCCTGTTGTTGGTCCATTCATTTTTCAATTTGTTTGGTTTGCTTTTTGTCCTGGAGAGTAGTGTTGGTGGACCAGACATTCTAGGGCTGTTGGAACGAATTAACCAACAACTGGCTGAGCACAAAATACAAATGCAGCAATTGGTCAACAAGCAGCTAAATGGTTTAAACATCGTAGCAGAGTCAGATTCCGGAGGTTCGTTACCTGGCCATAATGCTTCCAGAGGAGTGGTGGCTGTAGTACCATGTTCCAGTCGTCCTGAGGTGAATACCGGCTTGGGGGCTCCTAATACAGCATTGAGGAACAAAGGTGTGGCAGGTAATTCATTGAATTTGGATGCAATGCGGTGGAAAGTTAACTACAATTTTCAACAGAATGGGATGACATCTAACCCAGGGGGGGGCGGTTAATAAGCCCTTAACCGAACATTTGAAAGACTTTGAGAAAAAGTTATTCTCTATGAAGAAATTGCAGATTGAAAACAGTTATCTGCATAAAAACATTGAGTTGGGCTTAGTACCACGGGGTTTACGGACCTGGAAGTACCCAAATGGAATTGAAGGTAAAAATGAAATGTTGGAGGAAGTTTACAAATTGTATGATAAAACTGGGTCTTGAACTCATGAACATTATCATTAAACATAGTGATCAGGTGATTGCTGTTTTTTTGGCTGAATTAGAGACTGAGAATGAAGCCATCATGGCTGATTTAAATTTTGAGCACACTTGCACTAACTACACTAACATGTTGGCGAGTGTAGAGTCACATTGTGCGATCGTACATGGAAGAAAAGCTCACAAAATTGTTCGGGACACAAATGAGTACAAAAATAAAAGTCTATCCGCTTTCCGAAGGTAATACTAGGTATCCAGACCATACAGCCAATCGGCTATTGAGCGGTGAAGTGGAAGTGATGAGAGCAACCGGTAATATTAATACGAGAGTGGTTGGTGAGGAGTTCCCTTTAGAAGAAGGATTAAGACGTTCGGAGAGGCTAAAGGGTCGTGTACAGATGAACCAGCAACAGGGAAGCGGCGAATTCAGCGATTTATATGCCGCAAGGAGCAAGGCCATAAGGGAGGTTTTACCAGCAGCAGCAATGCAATGTAGCTCGAACCGAGTGGAGAAGGTGACATTGGATAGTCTGGCCCCTTTTGAAGGTGAGACTTTTTTTCAGCGTTATCAGGGTAAATTTGTTGACATTCATGTTCCGAGCACCATTGGAGAGGCTGGCAAGTCTACTGATGGGGTGGACATTAATGAATTTGAATTACCAAATGCCAGCGTTAATGGGGTGGAAGTCAATGGTTTTAATCAAGTTAACACCATTGAGTGTAATAGGACTAACTTTTTTCGAGTCGAGCGGGTCGCTAGTACTGTTGTTGATGAGGCGACCTGTTCATACTTCGCTCCAACTGGTTGGGGTCACGTGTGAGTTCTACGATTACCTTTTTTCCATTTTTAATGATACTTCTGTTCTGGATATGGGGGGCTCAATGTTAAATGAGAATAACTTCAACCTTGATAATTATATTTTGAACAATACTGATATGTGCAATGATTTATCTAGTGAATGCATAAATGAACAAACGAGGCACACAATTGTTGAACTTTGTACTTGTGATAATGATGAATTTTTTAACCTTGGTCATGACTTATTTGACTTATTTGAATCAAACGTTGGTATGGGAATGAATGATACAGTTGATACTGTTGGTTTAAACACTTTGCCAATGTCCTTTTTAGCTAATAATGAGGTGAATGTTAATTCACGTGAAGTGGTAATACTGGGTGATAGTATGATTTCTGGGGAGTCTCTGACTGATTGTGAACTGGCTGGTTTAAGTGCAGGTATTAGTATTTACTCAGTACCTGACAGCTTAGCAAAATGAATATGCAACTTTTGGACAATTTTATGATGACTCTATCGATAACAGTGGTGGGGACATTAGTGTCAGTACTGAACAGTTGGTTTCCATCCTAGATAATCAAACAGGGACATGTAATGGTGAACACCCGAGTAATCCTTTGGTTGTGTGTAATAGATATGGTGATTTACAAAGTATACAATTTTTCCAGTAGGGTTATTAATGTAAGACATGTGGAATTGCTATCAAAGGGGTTTACTTTTGTACCCCTAGTTAGGGGTAACATGAGTGATATTCTCATTGATTTAAAATTATTGACAAGGAAGATTAACTTAAAGTTGATGTTTCAAGATAAAACTCAAGAGCGAAGGGAGGTCTTAAAAAATCCCAGTAAGTTTATACCACCTTCAAACACTATAGTTGGATTATTCGAAAAAATGTGTGAGTTGGATATAAGAGATCACCTTAATAGAAGTAAGTCTGCTAATGGATTTCATGCATTTAATAGTCAAAATAATCTATCTAAGGATGAACGGAGCTTGTTAGATGAATTGGTTGGGGACAGGTCCATTAGATTCATGAAGCCCGATAAGGGCAGTGGTTTAGTGGTTATGGATAGAAATGATTACATCAATCACATGTTAATAATGCTAAGTGGGGAGACCTATGAGGAAAGTAGTTTAAATCAACTTAACATTGCAAATGCTAGGGTGGATATGTTAGTTGAGGATCTATTGATGCAAGGACAAATCACTGAATCAGAGTATTACTTTATGAATAATGAATTTCCTGTGGTGAGTGGCATCTTTGGGATTCCCAAGATACATAAGGGACTGGTTAATGTTAAGTTCAGGCCTATAGTTGATGGTAAACGTAGCAAAACTTGTTTTATCAGCAAATTTTTGGACCATCGTTTGCAAAAAGGCATCAAGTTATTTGATTGTATCACAAAGGATTCTTGGCAATTTTTGGAGAAGTTAAGAATTGTGGAATTTAATGAAAATACCATTTTGCTTACCATTGATGTTGTGAACTTTTTTCTGTAATACCCAATGACATAGGGTTGGAGTGGTTGGAACAACAACTTTTTAAGACTGGGTTGTACAATCAGGACCGCATTAACGTATTTATCACCTTGATGGAAATGATTTTGTCTAACAATTTATATTTACTTTGAGGGGTATTATTTTAAGCAAATCGCAGGTGTAGCTATGGGGGCAGCTTGTGCCCCCATTTATGCGAATTACGTTATGTCCTACTGGGAACAGGAATACACTTTATTCAGTAGGTTTAGATCTAAAATTCGACACTACACCCGTTTTTTAGATGATTTGTTCATAGTATGGGAAGGTAGTGAAGATGATTTGAATGCCTTTATGGAATATATTAATGGCACAGTGCATTTTTTGAAGTTTACTCACACATTTAGCAAACAGGAGATTTCTTATTTAGATGTAAAGTTAAAAATAGATCCTACAAATTATTCTTTGTCAACTAATATCCACAGAAAAGCCACTTTCTCAAATTCTTATCTCTTTTGGCACCCTGACCATCAGAAAAGAGCAATTATTAAAGGTCAGATGGTCAGGGCTGCCAGGATGGTTAGTAACTAGTTAGATTTTTTGAAGCAAATGGAGTTTATAATGAGCATGTTGCTTAGGAGAGGATATCCTGAAGGTATGTGTCAAGCTGTAGTAGAGGAAGTTAAACGGAAGAGGGATGAAGGGGTGTATTGGCCTGTAATTAATGGGAGAATAAGTATAAATCCCACAATAGTGGGCCAAGATGTAAGTAATCAAATTGTCAATGTTGGCAATGGTGGCTATACTTCACCTCCGACTAATATTAGTAGTCATGTTCTTGAACACAACCTTTATTTTATTACTACCAATTCTTATGATGCTCCCAATATTAGGGACATCATATACAATAATTGGAAGTTTCTTAGGTTGGACTGTTTGGTATGGGAAAAGCTTGGTAGTCATCCAAAATGTGTTTTTAGGAAGGCAAGGTCATTGAAACAATTATTAGAGAAGGGTGATAATTTTTCTAATGCAACTGGTAGGCCTGTTGGTAACTTCAAATGTGGTAGATGTAGTGTGTGTCATTACATTCTACCCACAGGTGTAAACTTACAAGTGGCAGGTGTACTAATTAGATTATATGGGCATTTTGATTTATACAAAAAATGTGGTGTACATGGCACAGTGTGCCCAGTGTCCGGCGTTTTACATCGGAAAAACTAGTAGAGCCTTTAGAGACAGGATTAATGAGCACCTGTCAGACATAAGGCTAAGGAAAACCACCAGTGCGCTATATAGGCACACTGAAACGCATGGTGGGCATCATTTTAAATTTTGTATATTGCAAAACATAGTCAAGGATGTACAGGGTAGGGTTTTAGACTTGCATTTAGACATCAGTGAGGTGAGGTGGCAACTTAGGTTGAGTGAAACAGTTTTCCCTGGCATTAATGACCACATCGGTATAGCCCCAATCTTGAAACTGAACACCTTTTTGGGTGATTATCCAACAATTTCACCTGTCATGTACAATGATTGTGCTTAGTTTATTATCACACACTATTTGGTGTGGGGTTAATGTTCATTATTTTATTATGTTTTGTTGTGGAATTTTTGAATTTGATTTATGAAGTAGTCATCAATTTTACTATTAATATAGTATGCTATCATATTATTAAGTTGTTTGTGTGTGTGCTCAGGTTGCTTTAAGTATGATGAATGTTTTTAATTGACTAATTGATTCATTGATTAATGATGCCATTTTAAGGTGTATAAATTCTGGTGTGTGACCATTTTTTTAACATTTGTTCTGAAGAAGTCTGAATAAAGACGAAACCTAGGTCAAATTTGTTGTGGTGGTTTCACTCCTCCAGTTCCTGTTGTTGGTCCATTCAGTTTTCAATTGCCCTGCCTCCTGCTCCCAGAAAACCTGACCGATACTACAGGGTCCCGGAGTCCCACAAGTTCCTTTTTAAAAATCCTGTTGCAAATCCAGACTATTTCACAGGGGCCCAAGGGCATTAAGGATTCTACTGCTGAAAATCCTACCCCTTCTGATAGAGACTGCAGGCCGCTGGATAGATGGGGTAAGAAGGTTTGCACTTCTGCAACCTTGGCCATTAGGGCTTTAAACTGCCAGTTTCATATGTTAAAGTATCAGCGACATGTTATTGGACTGCTTAAACAGAAAATGCTGTTGATTCCGGACTGTGTGGAAAATAAAGAATTACAGGATTTAATGCATTCTGCTGAACAAGTTGGAAAACATACTTTGTAATGCGGTTTTGATTCATTAGAGGCCTCTTGCAGGGCTGCTGTTACTGGGTCTGTGCTCAGAAGGCATGCTTGGCTTTGCCTGACCATGTTAAAGCTAAATTGTTGGATGCTCCTTTAAATCAGGACCGCCTGTTTGGCAACAAGGCTGAGGAAGTTCTTAAAAAGATGGAAGATAAAGCTAAATTTATGCAAACTGTGAAAGATATTTTTACAAGTTCAGCCCCCTAGATTTAGTAGGCACTGGCCCTCTAAGAATTGGTCCATTCCAGCCCCTTGCAGGTCTTCTCAAGCCAAACCCAGACAGCAAAAACTCCAGGTTTCAGTCCCAGGGGACACACACAACTGAGCAGTGGGGCCTCCACTTCCAAATCTGGGAGTAGTAAGACACCCCGCCTATGGTAAACTGTCTCAATGACTTCCTTTTAAAATTTCCAAGCACTTGTCAACTGACTGCCCCTTTAGGGGGGAAAGATTGCTCTTCATACAAAGAATTGGGAACTCATTACCCAGGACAAATGGGTTTTAAATATAGTGTCCCAGGGATGCAGATTTCACTTCCACACGTTGCCAACACCAAGCAGGTAGCCGGACCTACCCTCAAATCAGTGGACAGAGGCCCAGAAATAAGTACTTTCTCTCAAGCATGGGGGCTATTCATCTGGTACCAGAAGAGCAACAGGGACAAGGTTTCTACTTGAGATTTTTCCTGGTACCCAGAAAAGACAGTTCATGGCATCGTATCCTGGACCTGTCTACTCTAAACACCTTTTTGGAGATTTCAAAATTCAAGATGCTGAGTCTTCAGTTACTTCCTGTGCTAGGCAAAGATGCCTGGTTGGCAAGACTAAATTTAAAAGAAGCATATCTGCACTTCCCAATCAGGAAATCTTGCAGAAGATGCCTACGCTTCAAAGTAGGCTACACGCACTATCAGTTCTCTGCACTGCCCTTTGGCTTATCTACTGCGCCCAGGGTATTCACAAAGTGCCTAGCTCCAGTTGTTGCATTTTTGCAGGCAAAAAATATTCAAATATACACGTACCTGGACGATTGTCTAGTTCGGGCAGAAAGCCAGGATATACTTTTGAATCATCTGGCCTTTGTACAAAGAGTTCTAACTTGTCTGGGGTACACCGTAAACGAAAATAAATCACACCTGGTACCCTGTCAACAAATTATATTCCTGGGAGCAAGCTTGAATACAGTATATGCCCCCCCCCCCCCCACACTGCCTCTGCTCTCTAAAGTACTACTAAAAATCAAACAGGACAAACCAAGGATGATTTTGATTGCTCCAGACTGGCCGCACCAACACTGGTACCCCCTCCTGCGCAGTGTCACTGTTATCTCCATGGCACCTGCCTCAGACTCCTTCCCTGCTGTCTCAGCAGGAGAACCAGATTCTGCACCCTCTGCTTCTAACACTGAACCTTGCAGCCTGGCTTATTACTTAATGTCTCCTTTATCATCCCTCAGCAGACCTGTGATGGATATCATTTTGGAGGCAAGGAGGCCTAGTACTAGAAAATCTTATGCTGAAAAATGGAAAAGATTCTGTGACTGGAACATATCTCCAGGGATGAGCACAGCAGCGCCCAGTTTACCTCAGATTTTGCAATGCTTAACTGAGATGCTTCACAGGGGCCTGTCTTTTTCCTCCATTAAAATCCATGCCTCGGCCATTTCAGCTCATTATAACACAACCTCCCCTCTTCTCTCATCCACTGCTCACGCAGTTTCTCGGAGGGGCCAAAAATTTGAGACCACCCTGGAGAGCTCCAACCCCAGCCTGGGACCTTTAACTTTGTCTTGGGGAAACTCACTCTACCTCCTTTTGAGACAGCTGCTACTGCAGACTTAAAATTTCTTTCTTGGAAAACAGCTTTCCTTTTAGCAATCACTTCAGCTAGAAGGGTATCTGAATTACACGCCCTTATGGCAGTGGAGCCTTTCATCATCTTTCATGCGGACAGGGTGTCCCTCGGAACCAATCCATCCTTTATGCCCAAGGTGGTATCCAGTGTGGCTCTTACTCAGTCTATTCATTTACTAACCTTCTTTCCCAATCCACAGAATAAAGGGGAACGGATACTTCATTCCTTAGGTATGCACAGACAACTTGGATTCTACTTGGACAGGACTAAACCTCAAAGGAAATCTGAACAACTGCTGGTGGCATTTGCTGCAGGGGCAGAGGGGAAGGCTAGTTCAAAGCAAACCATTTCTAAATGGATAAGCCATTGCATTCATTTCTGCTATAAGCACCATGGAAAGCCTATCCCCTTGGGAATCTGACCTCACTCTACCAAGGCTGCATCTACCTCTACAGCCTTTCTCAGAGGGGTCCCTACCAGGGACATCCTAGAAGCTGCTACCTGGAGTTCTGTACATACTTTCACCAAGCATTATCATTTGCCAAGTTTCTCTAAATCCAGAGCTGGCTTTGCCACTGCAGTCTTGCAGGGCCTTATAATTGGCCATAATGCTATCTAAATTCCTCCTCCCAACCATAGCTTTGGGAATCTACCCAAATGTAATGACTGCAGCAGTGAAACACTAAACATAGTACAGTTGTATACACTTACCATAAATTATAGATGTTCTATTGTATTCACTGTTGCAGTCTTGGTTACCCTCCCTCCAGCCCCCTAACTTCTTTTGACTATACCTCTACTTTCCTTTACTATGCTTAAAAGCCTTTTTGGTGCATTTGCTTTTTTTTGGCTGTATAGCTTTGTACGTTTATATTTAATTGCTTCCCATTAGGGGGGGTACCTGACAACTGGAACGAGAAAAACTAATGTAATGGCGTCGGCTGCATGTTTCATAGACCTGACTCCATGGAAGAAGGGACAGCAACCGACGCAGGACCCAAGACTTTAATCAGGCCGACTGAGGGCTACCTACAAGCAGATAACCCAAATGTAATGACTGCAACAGTAAATACACTCTAACTATCAATTGGACAAATTCTGCACAAGGATTCCCCACAGTTAATCTTGGAAAGTGGACCTTGTCCTTTACCTGGGAAAGCCTCTCGGTTTATGCCTTTTCCCCCTCTGCCTCATCTCTCGAAGGTTCTGCTAAAGATCAAACAGGACAAACCAAGGACAATACTTATTGCACCAGACTGGCCACGCCAGCACTGGTACCCTCTCTTGCGCAGCATGATACTGCTGGATCTCTGGCACCTACCTCAGACGCCTTCTTTGCTGTCCCAGCAGGCGGGCCAGATTCTGCACCCTCAGCTTCAAACCCTAAACCTTGCAGCCTGGCTAATTCCTTGAGCTCTCCAATAGCATCCCTCAGTAAGCAGGTGCTAGATGTCATTCTGGAAGCAAGGAGAACTAGTACTTGAAAATCCTATGCTGAAAAGTGAAAAAGATACTGTTCCTGGAGCCAGACCCAGGGTATGGGCATGGGCACTATGGTGCCCAGCTTGCCTCATATTCTCCAGTACTTAATAGAAATGCACTACAAGGGCCTTTCCTTCTCGTCAATTAAAATTCATGCCTCTGCCATTTCAGCACATTATAATACTAAACCACCCCTCTTCTCTCACCCCCTGTTAAATTTTTAGCCCCTCTGAGGAATTGCTTTAAGACGCCACCTCCAGGTGAGCCCCCTACACCAGCGTGGGACCTTAACTTTGTATTGGAAAAGTTTACTCTTCCTCCATTTGAACCAGCTGCAACTGCAGAGTTGAAATTCATGTATTGGAAAACCGCCTTCCTTCTAGCCATTACTTCAGCTAGAAGAGTGTCTAAAGTACAGGCCCTCATGGCAGTGGAGCCCTTCATGGTCTTCCATGCAGACAGGGTTTCCCTCAGGACCAGTCCTTCCTTTATGACCAAGGTGGTGTCTAGTGTGGCTCTAAATCAGTCCATTCAGTTGCCTACCTTTTTCCTGAATCCACAAAACAAAGGAGAACGAATTCTGCACTCTTTGGACTTGCACAGACAATTTCGATTTTATTTGGATAGGACTAAGCCTCACAGAAAATCTGAACAGCTGCTAGTTGGCTTTGCTACAGGGGTAGAGGGGAAGGCCATTTCAAATCAAACCATTTCTAAATGGGATAGCCCATTGCATTCATTTCTGCTATAAGCACCATGGGAAACCTACCCCGCAGGGGGTTAAGATCACATTTCACCAGGGCTGCCTCTACAGCCTCTCTGAGGGGTCCCTACCAGGGACATCCTAGAAGCTGCTACCTGGAGCTCTGTACATACCTTCACCAAGCATTACCACATGACTTCTTTTCTAAATCCAGAGCTGGTTTTGCCACTGCAGTCCTGCAAGGCTCAATAGCTGGCCCTAATGCTCTCTCACTTCCTCCTCCCTTCCTTAGCTTTGGGAATCGACCCAAGTGTAATGACTGCAACAGTGAAACACAAAGAACTTAGTACAGTTGTGTACACTTACCATAAATGTTAAATGTTGGTGTTTTCACTGTTGCAGTCCTGGTTACCCTCCTTCCAGCCCCCTGACTTCTCTTGGCTGTACCTTTGCTTCTTGTTTTAAGCTTTCTGGTTTTGATGGAGGTGTAACATAACATAGAATTGCTTCCCTTTTATGGGGGCATCTGACATCTGCAGCAAGAAAAACTGATGTAATGGCGTCTGCTGCATGTTTTATATCCCTGACGACCTGACGTCATGGAAGACCGCATCCGACACAGGAATCCAAGACTCTGGTATTCAGGCTGGCTGAGGGCTACCTGCAGGCAGATAACCCAAATGTAATGACTGCAACAGTGAAGGCACTCTAGCATCTACATTTATGGTAAGTGTACACAACTGTACTTTTCTGGACCTACCCCAGCATAGGCCTCTGACCATCCCACCCATCTTGGTGGTGGTAGATGATGATTACCAAGAATGCAGCCTTACCTCTCAGACCCTTACACCTGCCCCCAGAAAACCTGACTGGTACTAAAGGGTACCTGACTCACATAAATTTTTCTACAGAAATCCTATAGCAGATCCAGAGGTGATCCCTTGGGGGGGACCTAAGGGAGTTAAGGCTACCTCTGCAAAGAATCCTACTCCCTCAGACAAAGAATCCAGGTCCCTGGACAAATGGGGTAAAAGAAGTATATACCTCTAACTTTAACTATAAGGGCTCTCAACTGTCAGTTCCATATGTTAAAATAACAACAGCACACTCTGGAACATTTGAAACAGAAAATTTCTGCTTTACCAGGTTTTGCCAACTATAAAGAGAGAATTACTGCACTCTTCATCTCAGGTGACAAAGCACTCCTTGCACTGTGGATTTGATGCCCTACAAGCTTCTAGGAGAGCAGCAATGGCAGGATCTGTTATCAGACGACATGCATGGCTGAAGGAACAACCTCTCCCTGATCATGTCAAAGCTAAAATCATGGATGCACCTCTTGATAAAGACCATGTGTTCGGACAGAAAACTGAAGAGGTACTTAAAAAATGGAAGATGAACAAAATCGATGCAGACTGTTAGATTTTCTTCAAGTACAACCTCCTAGGTTCAGCAGAAATTTTTCCCTCAACACTGGTCCTTTCCTGCACCAAACAGGCAGGCACAAGGCAAATCTGTAGGGACAGACCCACCAGGACTTAAACTCAGGGCCAGCAAAGAGCTAAACAGTGGCCCCCCTCAAACACTAGATCAGGGCGTTCTAAAGCAACCTGTATGGAAAAAGCGCTCAGTGACTGCCTTTCCCATCTTTGCCTGCCACCACCACACCAAAAGCCAAGAGGAAGGCTGTCTCTATGCAGGGAAAAGTGGAACTCTGTAATAGAAGTACAATGGGGCTTAAAAATCATTGCTCAGGGGTACAAATTCAATTTCCAAGAACTACCACCTCCAAAAGGGTACCCATACCTACCTCCAAACCAGGTGGCAGAAGCACTATAAAACAAGTGCAAAATCTAATATCCCCTAGGGGCAGTAGAACCTGTACCTCCAGAACAAGTTGCAAAAGGAATCTATTCCAGACTATTCCTTGTTCCCAGGAAAGAGGGGACTTGACGTCCCATCCTGGACCTATCCTTTCTCAGTACCTGCCTGGTAATCCCAAAATTCAAAATGCTTACCTTACAACAGCTTCTAGCAATGCTGCCAAGCAAAGCTTGGATTGTTACCTTAGACCTAAAGCATGCATGCCTGCACATCCCAATAAGGGAATCCTGGAGAAAATTTCTGTGCTTCAGAGCAGGATCATTAGTTTTAATTCTCTGCTTTGCCCTTTGGCTTTATCTACTGCTCCCAGGGTATTCACCAAATGTCTAGCTTCTGCCATTGCCTTTTGCAGGCAAAACCGTGTACAGGTTTACCCTTACCTGGACAATTGTCCCATCCAGGCAGACTGCAAGGAATTGCTCCTGCAGCACCTCTCATTTGTAAAAACCCTACTCACCTCTCTGGGGTTCATTATCAACAAAAGGAAATCAAAACGGACACCTACCAGGAAAATATTTCCTGGGAGCCTTACTGGACACAGAACAACAAACATACGTCTGCTCTCCATTTCTCTTTTATTTTAGATTATCTTGCTGATCTTCTTAATAAGGGTCTCTCCTCCATAAAGATCCATGTGTCTGCCATCTTGGCATACTTTGATACAGAACAGCCATTGTTCTCCCACCCTCTTATCAAACGATTCCTTAGAGGAGCCTCTAATATCAGGCCTCCCAGAAGATTGCCCACCCTAGCCTGGGGACCTGAACTATGTTTTAGAAAAGCTTACTCTGCCTCCCTTTGAGCCTGCAGCATTCTCAGAACTGAAGTACCTCTTTTGGAAGACTGCCTTTCTCCTGGCTATTACTTCAGCCAGGAGAGTGTCAGAGCTTCAAGAAATAATGGCCATTGAGCCATTTATCATCCATGCAGACAGTGTCCCTGAGAATCGATCCCTCCTTCATACCAAAGGTGGTTTTGGATGTTACCCTCAACCAGGCCATCCACCTGCCCAACTTCTTCCCTAACCCACAGAACAAGGGGGAAAAGATACTGCATTCTTTGGATGTGCACAGGCAACTCAGATTTTATCTGGATCGTACAAATACATTCAAGAAAACTGACCAGTTCTTGGTCAGATTTAAAACAGGGACACTGATATCTAAACAGACCATTTCCAAATGGATAGCGCACTGTATCCAATTTTGCTATTCTCTTCGTGTCCTTTTTGGAGCCTTCTTTAAAGGCTTGGACACTTACTCTAGCCTGGAGGCAGCTACCTCATCTTTTATTCATACCTTACACTAAACACTATAAACTAGATGTCATCTCCAGGTCCAGGGCTGGGTTTGCCAGAGCTATTCTGCATGGTTTTGTGGGATATGCTTCTGCTTCTCCACCAAGTCCTTCCTGTGCATGAGCTTTGGCACTCTCCCTCATGTTGTGAATATTGCAGCATATGAAGAGAAGGACATGGAGTAGTTGTGTAAAGTCTTACCATAGCCATACATGCCCTTATTTTCTATATGCTGCAGTATCCCCGATGCATGCCTGGTCCTGGTGGCATGTTTTTCTCACCTAAGATGAGGCTGGTGCTTTGGCAGAATATAAGTTCTGAGGTTGGTATGTGCTGACGTCTGCTTTATACCGGACTGCTGTTTATGACCATACTTTAGCTGTTGTGCGGCATTCCATGTACCTCACAGTAGCATTAGACCTTAGTATACTGGCCAGACATAAAAATTAGCCAGAGGGCCGACTCCCTCGTATTATAAATACTGCAGCGTATAGATTAGGACATCTGTGGTTATGGTAAAATTTTGCACAACTATTCTTTCTTTGGATGCAAACATTAAATCTCCCTGTTTGCGGCTTCAGTCAACAAATTGTATATGAATGTTGGCAGGTAATGACATGCTGCAGCCTTTTGTGTCCAAATTGATTTCATTCATTTTCTGTGTTTCATAATCTTAAATTGGTTTGTTGGGAAAACAAGTACAGCATGCTATCTGATATCAAGAATGGTGCAGTGCCCAAGAGATGGTATATTCAACGACTCCATTGCAAGCTAGTTGTGGCAGTTACAGGCAGCTCTATAGTAGGTGGGCTTCAAATGAAAAAGTGTATGTCTGGAGTGGACCTCTTAGGGATGGAAGACCGCAGAAGAAAGGACTCTGCTATCTTGTTTGAATTATTCTGTATTTTGTGAATGAATAACTCGAATGGCAAAATAATGCTGGTATGATTGAGTATGGAAATAGGCTGTGGTAGGCAGCAGTGAATGCATTCTTCTAGAAAGTATTGGATTTGAAGTACTTGAGTATTACACAGTAGGTGAATAGGGTGGTACAGATGGTAGAACACGCAATGGAGCATCACTGGAGTAAAGCAGCTGTATTATGAAGAAATGGCCATAATGCTGGGCACATACACATTGGGTAAAGAGAAGAATGTTTAGGAGATGTGGGGAGTAGTTGACATGGAATACGGGTTGGAAGCAGGAGGCAGCTCTTAATTTTAAGAATTATGGAAGAGGTCTAACACTGAAAAGGAGCTTTTGAGTGATATTGATCCACTTATATAAAGATAAGACCCAGAGAGGGTTCTGGGCTGTTTTGTGCAAATGGTAGAAGCGGTAGACAAAAAAAATGAGAGAAGTGTTTAAACGGGGCTAACGACAGCACTGCATCAGTCCTGATATAGATGTGATCTTTCATCAGCATGTTGCATTGTATGATTTTTAACCGCAAGAAATGCATAGTATCTAGTTTCATTTGTCTGTCTGGCCTGACTTTGGGCGCAAAGCCTTTCAGAGTTTTACTGACGCAGAAGCATATGCTTCGCTGACATTTTTATGGATTGACCAGCTTGTGCTTTCTTTTTCTGGACTGACAAGTTCCCCTTGGGGGGGGGGACTTCCATATTGATTTTGTTTAATTACTTTCTTCAGAAAATGGGAAGGAACGGATTGCATTAATTTTATGGCAGCACAAGTAAGCAACTGGACTGGTATTCCACAGCAGGAGCCCTTAAAAGGGTTCATGATTGGTATGCAACAAACCTTGCTAAGAAAGCAGGCAAGACCTGTAAATAGTAAAGATTCAGTCCTACCAGTAGAAAGTTGATTCTGACAAAAATGTGGCAGAACGTTCTAAAAGTTGGAGAGTGTTCGTGGAAAATGATACTGTACACCAGGAAGAACAGGAGTACATTTTATTCCAGCAGTCGGGGAATGTTGAGAAGCAGGTGTGAGATTCAATCAGCTGTACCTATATTATCTTTAGAATGTTTTTTCCTGAAGTTTGTCATTTTTGACACAGCATGTGGAAATGCAAAAGTTTGAGCTGTTAAACAGAAGTAGATTCTGCTGCTTATTTTGATGAGCTCCTAGAGAGTCTGGGCCAGGTAAACCTTTTTATAGTGTTCCAAAAGAAAATGCTTGAGAGGGAAAAAAACACAGGAGTTGACTAGAAGAACCATGCATATGTTGAAAATGAACCCAAAACTGAAGTTGGGAGATGGAGATAAACAGCCAGAAAATAGTAAATTGAGAAATTTAATGACTATGTTTGGGATTATAAAACATCAGTCACATTTGTGAAATTTGGTGGAACAAGAAAAAGGTGAAATATTGAACTTTTTTGACTTCTAGGGGAATACAAAGCATATACTCTCCATGTCAAAATGTTTGGAAGAACATTAAGGAGGGGAGGACATACTTCTCAACTTGTTTGTAAAAAAAAACCTAGACCAAGCCAAAAATTATACAGAGACAAAGCCCCCAAAATAGTGAAGCCTTTTAAATATTGCTCTCATAAGAGTAGAAGGTTTTATGTTGGCATGTATTTTCTGAAGTAAATGAAGTGTGAAACTTAAGTGACTCATTATTTAGTGAATTCATTTGTCACTGATTTGCCACAAAAATCCAGAAAAAAAACACAAATTTAACTAGGAACAGATCAAACATATGAGGCAGAAATCTGGACATTCTGTGAATATCTGGACAGTTGAGAGCCATGAGGGAAGAAGTATTTTCAGATGTTCATCGTGCATACAGCTGCAGTCATTACAGATGGGTGTTATCCTGCCGTCAGGTGGGTCCTCAGTCGTCAGAATTCCAAAGTCTAGGTCCGGCGTCGGTTGTCGTCGCTTCTTCCCTGACGTCAGTGCGGCAGGGGTATAAAAGAGGCAGCCGACGCCATTTTCTTCAGTCTTTCTTGCCGCACGGTGCCCGAAGCAGAAGCAGCTCGCAAGTGCCGGTCGGCCAGCTCCTGAGATTTACGAAAGTATTTCAGCCGAAGTAGTCTTTAAAGCCAAGTACCCCGTTGGGGAAACTTTTCTTGCCTCAGACCGATGTCAGACAAAGTTAATAATTGCATTTCTTGTGGGAAGCAAATACCGCATAAGGATTTCCACTCTTTCTGTATACCTTGCTTAGGCCCAGACCACGACGTCTCGGCCTGCCGTTTTTGTACTATGTTCAACAAGCGCACTATTAAGCACCGGGCGGAGTTCGCCCAACATTATTTTGGCAAAAAATTTAATTACATCTTGTCGGATACTCCGACACCAGTTTTAGGCAAAAGACTCAAAGATAAGGGCCGACATCCGAGGTCCACACAGAGTACTGAGACCATGCTTAGGCCGACTACCGGTTCTCAGCGAGGCGCCTACGCAGCCCCTGACTACCGATGAATCTGTTTTACCGGTGACTTCAGTACCAGAGGTCGCAGGATCCTCTGCCTCCATTCCTACTACAGATACCGACGCCACTCTTGGCGGGGGAAACTCAAAATTTAGTCAGGCCTGCCATTTCTGAAGGCGTCTTCAGGCCTTCCACCTTCTCTATTAAATCCTTCACTAAATCTAAAGCAGCTATGAAAACTAAAAAACAGGGTCCTCAGACGACCTCCCAAGGCCCCATGCCTAAAAAACAGATGCTTAAAATGGCTGAGGATTTGATATCTCTCATCAGAGGTTCCCAAGCCCCTCTGACAAAAGACCCAGATTGGAGGAAGACTACCCTTCCTCAGACCAGGCTTCTATTACCTCAGAACATTCTGAGGACCAGGATTATGCCGATTCTCCTTTTGAAGACTCTGATGCTGAGGAGTCTATTCCTTCGGTCCCCCCGAGGACTACTCTTTTGGGGAAACCCTGTATACTTTGAGGGAACACGTTCACTGGGAAGGTCAAGATTACTCAGATTCCAAGAAAAGGCTCAGGGAATTTCTACTGCTCCCCCAGCATAGGCCCCTGGCTATCCCTCCTGTTTTAGATATTTTGGAGGATGTGTACGCAGAAGCCAGCCTTAATCCAGATTCTTTACCTCCAGCCCCTGTTAAACCAGACCGGTATTACCGGGTCCCTGATTCTCATCAGTTCCTTTATAAAAGCCATACTGCTGACCCAGAAACTATATTTCACTGGGTCTCAAGGGAATAAAGGCCTCTACTGCTAAAAACCCTTTACCTTCAGAGAGAGATTCCAGAGCATTAGAAAGGTGGGGGAAAAAGGTGTGTACATTTGCCACTTTAACCATGAGGGCATTAAACTGTCAATTCCATATGTTAAAGTACCACCAGTTTTTGTTATCCCAGTTAAAAAGCAAAATGACACAAACAGAACAACCAGATTTGAAAGAATTGCAGGATTTGTTGCACGGTGCAGAGCAAGTGGGTAAACATACCTTGCAGTGTGGTTTTGATGCTTTAGAGGCCTCCTGTAGAGCTGCTGTCACGGGGTCTGTTATACGTAGACATGCCTGTCTCAAAGAGCAAACCTTACCAGATCATGTCAAAGCCAAGTTATTAGATGCACCACTTCAAAAAGATGTATTGTTTGGTATTAAAGCTGAGGAGGTACTAAAGAAAATGGAGGAAAAAGCGAAATCTATGCAAACAGTGAAAGATTTCCTGCAGGTACAACCTCCACGCTTCAGCAGAAACTGGCCTTCAAAAAATTGGTCCTTTCCAGCCACGGACAGACCTCAAAGGGGCAGATGCAGACGCCCAAGGGGTAGAGGACAACCTCAAGGATCTTTACAGAGCAAGATAGTGGCAAGCACCAACCCCAATAGGTGGAGAAGATAGATCACAGTCATTTAGAAAACAGACACAATGACTTCCCCCTATGCCTGCCAAGCACAGCTTTGATGGCAGCACCTTTGGGCGGAAAACTGGCATTATTTTCAAAAAACTGGCATATTGTTGCAAAAGACAAATGGATTCTGGACATTATAGACAGAGGCTACAGGTTTCACTTTCACACCCTTCCAAAAATGTGAGGCATGCCAAACCTGCCACAAAATCAAAGGGCAGAGGCACAAGGACAAATTTCCGCTCTCATGGATATGAAAGCGATTCAAGAAGTACCTGCAAAAGAACAAGGCCAAGGTTTTTATTCCAGGCTATTCCTGGTACCAAGGAAAGACAAAGATTGGAGACCTGTCTTAGACCTATCCATCCTAAACACATCTACAGGTGCCAAAATTCAAGATGCTCACATTACAGCAGCTTCTTCCCATGCTGGGCAAGGAGTCTTGGCTGGTAACGTTGGACCTCAAGGAGGCATACCTGCATGTCCCTATCAGACAAGATTGCAGAAGATACCTCAGATTTCTTGCAGGTTCAACCCATTACCAATTCTCTGCATTGCCCTTTGGCTTATCTACTGCGCCCAGAGTGTTTACGAAATGCCTGGCATCAGTAATTGCCTTCTGCAGACTACAAGGAATTCAAATCTACCCATATCTGGACGACTGCCTGATCCAAGCGGACAGCAAGGACATTCTATCGCAGCATCTGGTTTTTGTAATAAAACTGTTAAACTTCCTGGGATATACAGTGAACAAAAAGAAATCAAAACTAATACCTTCTCAACAGATAATTTTCCTGGGGGCCAGCTTGAATACAACCACCCAGATGGCCTACCTCACGCCAGACAGACAAGGGCAACTGTCTCTATACTTCAGTAAAATGGCAACTTTCACCAGACTAACTGCAAGGAAAGTCCTGCAGGCTCTGGGATTCATGGCATCTTGCATCCTACTAATCCCATGTGCAAAGCTTCATATGAGGAAACTACAATGGTACCTAAAAAACTTATGGTCTCAACACAGCCACAGCTTGGAAACAGTTATACCACTCATTCCATGCCTTCAAAAGGAATTTTTGTGGTGGGCTCAAGCATGCCAAAGGAACACGGGTCTCTCTCTCTCTGTGTACCTCAGGCAACTCAAATAATCACAACGGACGCCTCGGACTACGCTTCGGGAGCACACATGGCAGATCAGTGCATTCAGGGAAAATGGTCCCAAAAAGAGAAGCACCTACACATCAACCAAAAGGAGATGCTAGCCGTGCAAAATGCTCTTATGACTTTCAAAGACCTACTGCATCCAGGCCAGCTATTGATAAGGACAGACAACACCACAGTCATGTGGTACATCAACAAACAAGGGGGAACTCATTCATACCCCCTGTGCAGGCAAGCCATGACCCTATGGAACACAACACTGGAATTGCAAATTCAACTGCAGGCACAATTCCTGCCAGGGAAGGAAAATACACTGGTAGACAACCTAAGCAGAAATATAACAGATCCACACGAATGGAAGTTGCATCCTCAAGTGTTCTCAAAGATAACTCTGGCATGGGGACAGCCAGACATAGATCTATTTGCTACCCCCAGAAATTACCAGTCGAAAATATTTTGCTCAAGGACCTATCATCCACGGGCCTGGAAAGTGGGCGCACTCTCTTTCAATTGGACAACATTGACAGTCTATGCCTTAGCCTTTTCCTCTACTGACCAAAGTTCTATTAAAAGCCAGAGCAGAGAGGCCACAAATGATTCTCATTGCTCCAGACTGGCCACGACAACACTGGTATCCGCTCCTAAAGAGCCTGACACACTCCCACCATGGATCCTACCTCTAGTTCCTCTTCTGTTATCCCAGCACAACTACAAAACCCTGCACAGCCAGCTCAAAACCCTAAATCTAGCTGCATGGAGAATTCCTTAATTGCCCAACAGACTCTCCTCTCCAAGGAGGTGCAGGATGTCATCTTAGAGGCCAGAAGACCTTCTACTAGAAAAGCCTACTCCGCCAAATGGAAACGATTTTGTTCCTGGAATCAAGAAAAGGGACAGAATCCTTGGGTAATAAATATACCTCAAATTTTACAGCACCTAGCTGAGATGTTAAACAGTGGCCTTTCCTTCTCCATCAAGATCCACACTTCAGCCATTACTGCACAATGCAACACAGACCCTCCTCTATTAAGGCAGTTCCTCAGAGGGGCAAAAATATAAAACCCCCAAGGAAACCACCAGTTCCAGCTTGGGACCTTAACTTCGTATTGGAAAAGCTAGCCCTGCCTCCCTTTGAGACGGCTTCTCCAGCAGAGCTACAATACTTGTCATGGAAAACAGCCTTCCTTCTGGCTATCACCTCAGCACGCAGGGTTTCGGAACTGCAGGCACTCATGGCTGTGCAACCTTTCATCATTTTCCATCAGGACAGAGTTTCCTTACGAACCAACCCTACCTTCATGCCAAAGGTAGTATCCAGAGTAGCTTTGAGTCAGACTATCCACTTACCTACTTTTTATCTAAATCCACAGAACAAAGGGGAGAGACGACTACATTCCTTGGACATTCACAGACAATTTCGTTATTACTTTGACAGAACCAAGCCATTCAGGAAATCTGAGCAACTCTGTGTCCTATGCTACAGGTGCTCAAGGAAAGGCTATTTCCAAACAGACAATTTCAAAATGGATAGCCCACTGCATACGCTTTTGTTTTTCATTTCATGGAAAATCTGTGCCTGCATACATCAGATCCCACTCCCAGGGCCACAGCTACCAGCTTTCCTCAGGGGGGATCCCTACCAAGGACATTTTGGAAGCAGCTACTTGGAGTTCAGTGCACACTTTCTCCAAGCACTACCACCTTCCACTATACTCTAAATCTAGAGCGGGCTTTGCCACAGCAGTCCTGCAGGGCATCCTCACTCCTCCTAGTTCCACCTAGTGCCTACCACCCTTACTTAGCTTTGGGATTCTACCCATCTGTAATGACTGCAGCTGTATGCACGATGAACGTAGTACAGTTTTGTTCCTACCATAAATGTAGATGTTCAAGTGCTCATACAGCTGCAGTCCAGGTTACCCTCCCTCCGTCCCCTCTTAGGACAGGCCTTATGACAAACACCCTTATCATACAACCTATTTTGGGTATTTTTATGGCGTATTTGCTTGCAACTACTGGTTTTTGATTTATCTATATTGCATGTTTGCATAACATGTTTTGCCTTCCTTCTGGGGGCACCTGACATCTGGGGCAAGAAAAACTGAAGAAAATGGCGTCTGCTGTCTCTTTTATACCCCTGCCGCACTGACGTCAGGGAAGAAGCGACGACAACTGACGCCGGACCTAGACTTTGGAATTCGGCCGACCGAGGACCCGCCTGACGGCAGGATAACCCCCATCTGTAATGACTGCAGCTGTATGATGGTAGGTACAAAACTGTACTTTTTTGAGTGTAATAGGGGTAGTAAAGTAAACAGGTGCTCATTTTCCCTTTCTTTTTCTTCAGTTTTTAGAAATGTAGGCAAACTGTAGGCACTGGAATGTATAAAGTGAAGTAAGCTTGGATAAAAGAGCATATGAGTTTTGCTTCTTTTGTTTTGGGAAATAACTGCATTAAGGCCTTTGGCTTGCTGTAATAAGTTTGAGGGAAGCAAGTGCATAAAAGAAAATGTAATGCAATGACAATTTTTCCTTTAGCAAATGTTCACAGTGCATCATGAGAAGTTTGTAGCTGAAGAAAACTGTGCATCTGGTTCTCGTGTTTCTATGGAGACAAGCTGAAAAGGGCAATAAAAAGGATATTCTTTCTTTCAATGGCCAGAAGGCAATATTTTCTGAAAGCGGTCATGTTTTCTTAATCTGTGAGAGGAATAAAGATGAGAAACAAATAGACGGCACGTAGAAACAAGCACAGGCTTTACCATGCATCTTGGCATGGATAACCATCAGTCTGAAGTAGTTAACTTTATTTGATCCGCAACCTGTGGGTTATGGATCCGATACGGATCTGAGCCGGCAGCTTACCAAGCTAAAGATCTGAGCTCCAAGCTCCACCCCTTACCCATACTACCCTGCAACCTCCTTCCAATCCCCAGATCTCGTTTGCCACGGCTTTGCCAAGCACGGGAGTCCTCTAGCTCCAGGCGAGTTTAGTATTTTCCAGTTTTATATATAAAATTTTGGGTATTTAATTTGTGTGTGTGTGTAGTACTTTTCTATTTTGATAGATATTAGTTTTTCTTCTTACTTTACTCCATATCACTCTTATCCTTCGTATCTCTATCACCTAGTAGGCCCCTCTTTTCCTTCAGGTGTGCATGTGAGTATGGCTGATAGCCAAAAGCTTACCTTTTCTGAGTGCACTGAGTGTGGCCATAAGCTGTCACCAGCCACATGGTCACACTCGGTGTGTTCTTTGCTTGGGGGTGGCCCATATTTCCTCAGGCTGCCAAATTTGCACAGCCTTTTACCCCCGGGCCTTGAGAGACAGGAAGAATAAGCTGATTCTGGCGGGCCTCCTACCCGCGGAATCTGCTTCTTTTTCCTCCTCTCCCTCTGTAGCGACAACCACGGCTGTGGTTGCCCAACCATCTGGCCCTCCTCCCCTGACTAGGACTCACCCTCCCACCTCGTCTCAGGGAGACAGAGAGGCAAAAAAAAGATAGGAAAGAGAGAAAGGGACAGAGAGAGAAGCCCCAAACGGTGGGCCGAATTGGACCCCTTGGCCCCCCTCACGAAGGTTCTCCCTTCCCCATCGAGGACTTCCAAGCCTTCCTCCCCACGGCTCCTTTCTCCACGCTTCTCTCCGAAGCCGGAGGAGGGTAGACCATCTTCAAGGTCGTCGTGTCGGCCCTCCTGACTGGCTTCGGTGGCCTCGTCCAGGTCTACTAGAAGCCTCTCGGAGGCAGATATGGACCGGATGATGCGTCACTTTTTACAGACGAAGCTGCAGATGGGAGTGTTGCTGCCCCCCCCCCCTCCGCGGGGGAGTTCAGCTCCACTGCTTGCCACGATAGGTCCTTCTCCGATCCACTACCAGGTTTCGGAGTCTTCGGATCCGAGGAGCCTCAGTCAGGGAGTCGGCGCCGATGGTTATTGCTACCTTGATGCTGGCCATGCCCTCAAGCCTATCTGATCCCTTTTTGGATCTGAGCTCTCTGAGCCGGGTGTCGGATCCGAGGGGGCGCGAGTGCATCTTCGGCTCCGTTGTGGTCGGAGCACACCGTCCACTCGGATCAGAGCGCTTCGGCTCCGACACCGATCCCTTCGTTGGTCCGAGGGTGCCGACCACATGTTTTAGAGGGGACGGTTCCCCTTCGGCCTTCAATGTTGTGAAGAGGATTCTCTCTAGAGGAGCGAGACCCCTCGTTCTGTCCTCAGGATCGGCTCCTGCTCCCTTGCAGCTCTGTTTGTCCTCCATCATCCAGTCCCAGGGACAGCCTGTGTTGTTGACACCCCAGCCAGTTCCCCTGGAGCAACACAAATCGGTTGGTGAGCCCCCCTTGGACAGTCTTCACAAACACCTGTGCAAAAGGAGCACTTGGACTCCCCTGAGTCCCTCACTGAGGATACCGATTTGGAGGAAGGGGAAGGTTCTCCCAAGTCACCCCCCCGACGACGTCTCCTTCAGAGACATTATGAAATGCTCCGCCAAAGGGGGGGGGGTGGTCTGCCAAAAAGCCTTCCTCTGACGAGCCTGTATTCCTGGAGGCGTTCAGCACAGGCCCAGCAACCTCGTGGGTGTGTCCCCCCCCGGCTGACCCGATTACCACTAGGGCGTGGAAGGAACTGGACACTGTAGAGCCTATCCCCAGGAAGCCTGACAAGATTTTGAGCCCCCCTGCAGACAAAGCTTTGTGGGGCAAGGGTTCCCCTGTAGATGCCATGGTGGTGGCGGCGGCGGCCACCAAAAAGGAACTAGCTCAGGACAGTTTTTCAGTTCATCCCCCTGACTAGTCCCGGGCGATGGCCCATTTTGAAAAGTGGATGTTTGCTTCAGCTACCTTCTCTATTAGGGCGCTGAATTACTTGGCCCATGTAATCAGACTGTAGCGGGACCTGGTCAAAGAGTACGCGGAGTCTCCCCCAGAGTCCATGTCGGCTGAGGATAAACGGACTTTCTCGGCGCGTATGGCCACTCTCAAATCACTGTCAAATACGTCTATGCGGCTACTCTCCCATGCCACGGAAGGAGCTGCTAGAGCTAGCGGGTCCGGTATCGCCTTAAGGTGTCATGCCTGGCTTCGGCTTTGCGATTTCTGAACCTTTTAAGGCGTTCTTCACGAATGCACCCTGTGATAGGTCTGCCCTGTTCGGGAAGACAGTCCACGAGACGCTGGGCCAGAGCGAGAAAGACTGGAAAACGCTGTCAGCCGTTGGAATCCGCTTCTCTACCTCTCAAAGGTCCTTCTCCAGGAACCAGCGAGGGCAGAAGAAGATGTGGCTCCGAAAATCTCAGCAGGCCTGGAACGCTCAGGACTCCTTCTCCCCCAGAGGCAGAGGGGGTCCGAAGAACTTCGGGTCATGGGAACCCTTTTCTGACCGACCCGCTCAGCAGCCCTGAGAGGTTACCCGACTGCTCCTCCCTGGAGACAGTTGGGGGATGTTTTTCGAGGCACCTGGCTCAATGGGAGTCCATCACGACAGATTGCTGGGTGCTTCAGATAATATCCAGAGGCTATTCGATCCCCTTCATAAACAAGCCCCCTTACTCAAGGCGCCTCCCAGATGTTCCACCCACTCAAAGGGAGGCCGCGGCTTTGGAAATAGAAAAGCTGTTAGAAAAAAGAAGAGCCATCCAGCATGTGCCCCCAGACCAGTCCGGATCGGGCATCTACTCCAGGTTTTTTCTGGTGCCAAAAAAGATGGGGGACTTTAAGGCCGATTCTTGACCTGTCAACAATGAACCTTTTCGTTGCCAAGGAGAAATTCCGGATGGTCACGCTCCAATCCATCCTGCCCCTCTTGCAGGAGGACTGGATGTGCTCCATAGACCTCAAGGATGCGTACTACCATATTCTCATGGACAGACTGTCCAGGAGGTTTCTCCACTTTTGGCTAGGGGCCAGTCATTACCAGTTCAGGGTCCTACCCTTCTGTCTCGCCACAGCCCCCAGGGTGTTCACTAAGGTCATGGCAGTTTTAGCGGCCCACTTGAGGCTCCAGGGCGTACAGGTCTTTCCCGTACCTAGACAACTGGCTCCTCACCGCCCCCACCAGGCATCTACTCTCTCTTGCCAGGGACTTCTTCCTCCGTTTATCATCCCAGTTGGGGATCACCATAAATGTCAAGAAGTCGTTCCTCCATCCTGTTCAGGTTATAGACTTTATAGGGGCCAGGACAGATTCCCTTCAGGTCAAGGCTTTCCTAATGCTAGACAGACTTCTCAGCATGACTCTACATGTACTAGCTCTTCTTCAGTCTCCTGCTCCCCCAGCAGAGTTGGTCCTGAGAGCTTTGAGGTCCATGGCGGCAGCGATTAATTTAATCCCTTACACTTGCCTGCACATTGAGGGTTTTACAGTGGACTTTGCAAGTCCAGTGGTCCATTCTACATCATCCGCTAAATTTGCTGATTCCCCTCAGCAGGGTTTGCAAGAATTCCCTCATGTGGTGACTCCAATCCCGTGCCCTTCGGGAAGGACTACCTTTTGTTATACCTCTACCCCAGGCCACAGTGACCATGGCCACCTCCCACCTAGGGTGGGGGGCATTGTGCGGGCAGGACTGTCCAAGGTATATGCACTCAGACAGAGACCGTTCTGAGTATAAATGTACTGGAGATGAGGGCGGTCCTTTTAGCGTTGCAGGCCCTTCATGCCTTCCTTCCTCCGGGGACTATTACGATCCAGTCGGACAATATGTCCGTGGTCTGGTATATCAACAAACAGGGGGGAACCAGGTCTTACCCTCTTTGCCGAGAAGCCGTGAGAGTTTGGGAATGGGCTATCTCCACCAACTGCTTCCTGTTAGCGACACACATTCCGGGTCCGTCCATTCTGGTAGACAGATTGAGCAGAACTGTTCTGCCCCCTTAAGTAGTCTCTGAATTCTTCCATAGCAGAACAGATCTTTCTCAAATGGGGGTCAGCCTTGCTTAGGTTCATAGGTTCATACTAGGCTATCTGCCCTAGGGCATTTATAAGCCTAGCCAGAGTGTGTGTGGCTTTCACCACCCCTTAGGATGAGAATACTATACCCATTAGTTTGCTGTGCCTCTGTCCAGCAGTGATACAGAGATGATTCCCCGGGGTAAACCTACGATCTCCCATCCACTCGTCAAAATTGCTCTTGAACAGAGTCAGTGAGGGGCTCTGCCTCACATGGACTGGGATTCTGTTCCATAGTGTAGGGAGTCTCTGGGTGACGAATCTGTCCCTCCAGCACATCCTATTTATATCCGTGTTGAGGTTTAAGTCTCTTGCTCTCGTGGCTCTGGTGAATTTGGATTTTTTTGAGGTGGAGCATGTCCATTAATTCCGGGTTGGACATGGCCTTGTATGTCAGGCACAGATCACCTCTGAGCAGACATTGTGCGACTGAATAGAGCTGGAGTTTCTTCAGTCGGGCATCATATGACATATGTTTGAGCCCCTTTATCCTTTTGGTGAGGAACTTTTGGGGTCTTTCCAACTGCTGCAGGTGTCAGGTAAGGTACATTCCGAATGGGGCGTTGTACTCTATCATTGGTCTGATAAGTGAAGAGTACAGGGGTACAATGACCTCTCCTGATCTGGATGTGAATCCCTTCATGATCAGGTGGGCAATGTAGAAGGTCTTCCTAACCACTTGGGCAATGTGAGTGTCAAAAGAGAGGTTACTGTCAACTTGGGTCCCCAGGTCCCTGATAACTTCTTCCGTGTTTAATGGATTACCACCTATGTGGTAATTAGGGGTTACCTTGTTTTTCCCAAAGGGTATGACTATACATTTTTTGGCATTTAACTTAAGGCCATGGCTCTGGCACCAGTTATCCATTTCTATGAGCCCTCTCTGGAGGATGTCTGTGTCTGATGGAGTGTCAATTATGGTGCCCAGTTTGCAGTCATCTGCAAATTTTGTCAGCCAAAATCCCCCTATGTTTGCCTGCACTTCAGAAAAATAAATGCCGAACAAGAGGGAGCCCAGGACTGAGCCCTGTGGGACACCGCTCGTGACCGGCTTAGAGTCTGACATGGCACCAGCAACTCTAACCCTGTGTGTTCTGTCCTTGAGCCAGTTTGCAACCCAGCTTGTGACATATGGGTTTACATCTAAGCTGGTGAGCTTTTCTATGATGCCCGAGTGGGGTATTGTGTCGAACGCTTTTGCTAGGTCAAGGTAGGCTGTGTGAACTGCCTTACCCTCATCACTGGCCTTAGTGACTGTTTTGAAAAAGTCGACCAAGTTCAAGAGGCAGGATCTGCCCTTGACAAAGCCAAATTGGGTAGGATCCAGTGTCTGTAGGTCCCCAATGTCTTTATTTATGAGTTCCATTATGATCCTCTCCATAGCTTTGCAGACAAGGCTCGTCAAGCTTATGGGGCAGTAATTTCCAGGGTCCGTAGAAGCACCGCCTTTGTGGAGTGGGACCACAGTTGCCGTACGCCATTCTTTGGGTACATATCCTGTAGTAAGGCTAAGATTAAACAGCAGCCTTGTGTGTGGGTTGAGTTCGTGTAGCACACAGCCGGGGACACCGTCCGGTCCCATTGATGCTGTGTTTTTTGCTTTAGAGAGAGCAGCTCTCACCTGGGCATCTGAGATGTTTGGGAGGCTAGACTCTGGTGGGATAGATATTTCTCCTTTTGGGGAGGAGAAATTTGCACTGAACCTGTCTGCCAGTACGTTGGCAATGTCTGTGGGTTCAGTGATTTTTTTTATCATTTTGGACTAATTCTGAGCATATCTGGGAGTTTCCACCCAGGTTTCTAACATAGCTAAAGAAGGCCTTATGATTGTCTTTTGTGTCATTAGCGATTTTTCTCTCAAAGTTGGCCTTGGATGATTTTATGAGTGATTGTAGTTTTTTGCTAGTATTGATCAGAAATGCCTTCCCTTTTAGGGATTTTGCTCTGTCATGTAGTAGCTTTCTCCTGTTGTTGTAGAGTTTGTTTATGGCTGGGGTCCACCAGACCGGGCGCCTGCCTTTGGTGGAAAGGGTCTTGATTTTATTAGGGATTGCTTGATCCATACATTCCTGGAGGTGCTCGTAGAAGGCATTTGTAAGGGTTTCAGCAGTGTGGGTTGTGGTTTCCACTGGCTTGGGGGCCTTGAAGGATACCACTCCAGTCTTAAGAAATGTGAAGTTTGCTTTTGAGAAGTTCTTCACTGTGTTCTTTTTTGCTGGGGGTGGGGGAGGGATGTGGATCTCCAGTGAGATTAATTTATGGTCTGATCTCACCAATGAGGGATATACTTCCGGTGTGGAGCATTTTGTCCCCATGATGTCCTTCAAGGATGCATCTGCAGTCCTTACAAATGGGTTGTCCTGTCATCAGGCAGCCCTTCGGTCGGCCGGATTCCAAAGTCTGGGTCTGGCCTCGGCTGGTGTCGCACTTCTCCCGACATCATAGCTGCAGTTATTCGGGTATAAAGGCATCAGCCGACGCCATTTTCCTCAGTCTTTCTTGCTGCGTGGCGCCCGAAGCAGAAGCTGTTCGCAAGTGCCGGTTGGTCAGAACCAGAGATTACTACTATCGAATACTTCTACTATTACCGAAGACTTCTAAAAAGCTAAGTACCCCGTTGGGGACTCTTTCTTGCCTCAGCCGATGTCAGAAAAAGTGAATAATTGTTTAACTTGTGGGAAACAAATACCTCATAAAGATTTCCACTCTTACTGCTTACCTTGTTTAGGACCAGACCACGACGTAGCAGCTTGTCTAGCCTGTGCTTCTTTCAACCGACGGACGCTTAGACGTCGGTCGGAATTTGCAGAGGAGTTTTTCGGCTCCGATTTTGCTTACATTATGCCGTCGGATCCTCCGACTATGCAAATATCAAAAAAGCGCAAGGAAAAGGACCGACACTCGCGGTCTGCGGTTTCGGCCGAAACCGCGGTTAGGCCTACAGCGAGTGTCTCTGTTTCGGCTGAAACCGAGCAAGCGGTTCTTCCTTCAGCCGAAAACTTACCTCCTACCGAGGCCTCTTCCAACCTCGTGGAATCGGCTTCTGATATTCCTCCTGCTCCTGCAGTTTCTCAGGAATTATCTGACACTATTCCCTTGGATATCTCTACCCCTGCACGTGGAGCTGCTAGGCCACCTGCATCCATGTCCATTAAGGCTTTTGCCAGGGTTAAGCAGCTAAAACTACTAAATCTGTGCCTGCTAAGACCCCCTCTCACAGGCCTAGCTCTAGTTCACAAATGCTTAGTCTAGCAGAGGATCTCATTTCTTTAATCCGGGGATCCCAATCTCACTCAGACAGGGCCTCTCACCCCCTCCAGAGAAGAGACCTAGAGCAGAGCCCCCTGAGCCAGTTTCTACAGATGATTCCTCTGAAGATTCAGATAATACAAACCCTCCAGAGGCTTCTTTCTCACCTTATGAAGACTCTGATGCTGAAGAGTCCATCCCTTCTGCCTCTCCGCCTGAGGAATTTTCCTTTGGGGAAACCTTACATGCTATGAGGGAACAATTTCAGTGGCAGGGCCAGGATTTTTCAGACTCTAGAAAGAGGCTTAGAACCTTTCTACATTTACCACAACATAGGCCTTTAGCCATTCCTCCAGTTCTCTCTGTTGTAGATGATGCATTTAATGATGCTTGTACTGCTCCTGATTCACTTCCTCCGGCCCCTGCTAAGCCCGATAGGTACTACAGGGTCCCGGACACACAACCACTTGTATAAGGCTCCTTTTGCAGATCCCGAGACTATCTCCCAGGGTCCTAAGGCTGTAGCAGCTACCTCTGCCAAAACCCCCCTCCCCTCTGACAGGGAATCCAGGTCCTTAGAGAGATGGGGTAAAAAAGTTTACACTTCTGCTACTCTTTCAGCTAGAGCATTGAACTGTCAATTCCACATGTTACAGTATCAAGAATTTATGCTAGACCAGTTAACCAAAAAAACTGTCCTCGGATGAACCATTAGACAAAAAATCTGTTCAGGAAATGGTACATAACATTCAGCAGTTCAGTAACCATTCCTTAAAATGCGGCTATGATGCACTGGAGGCTTCCTTTAGATCAGCCATGACTGGCACAGTTATCAGAAGGCATGCATGGTTAAAAGAGCAGGCCTTACCAGACCATGTGAAATCAAAATTACTAGATGCTCCCATGGACAAGATCAATTTGTTTGGCTCTCCTGCACAACAGGTGCTGAAGAAGATGGAAGAGAAGGCAAGATCTGTCCAAACAGTGAAAGATTTCTTACAGGTCCAACCTCCAAGGTTTAGCAGGAATTGGCCCTCCAAGAATTGGTCCTTTCCAGACTCCTCCAGAGCCCAGAGAGGCAGGAATAGGCGTTCAAGAGGCCGAAGTCAATCCAGGGGTGCCTACAGGGGACGCCAGTGGCAGGGTAACCACCAGCGAGGTGCAGCCACAGACAAAGCCACCACCACTACTACAGGACAATCACAGTGACTTGGCTCTAGCACCGCCTACCAGGGAACAACTAGAAGCACCCTTGGGCGGGAAGCTAGCCTTATTTTCAGTAAACTGGCATTACATCACAAGAGACAAGTGGATTTTGCAGACAATAGACCAAGGTTACAGGTTTCACTTCCATACTCTACCAGGGAAGAGAGGAATGCCAAACCTACCTCCAAATCAAAAGACAGAAGCTCTAAAACAAATAACTCAATTATTAAAAATGAGAGCTGTGGAAAAGGTACCATCTATGGAGCAAGGACAGGGATTTTACTCCAGACTCTTCCTGGTACCAAGGAAAGAAAGCAAATGGAGGCCTATTCTCGACCTATCCGCTTTAAACACATTCCTCATTGTTCCAAAATTCAAAATGCTGACCCTACAGCAGCTTCTTCCCATGCTGGGCAAGGAGTCTTGGCTGGTAACTCTAGATCTCAAGGAGGCATACCTGCACGTCCCCATACGACCAAATTGCAGAAGATACCTCAGATTTCTTGCAGGATCAGAGCATTATCAATTCTCAGCATTGCCCTTTGGCTTATCTACTGCGCCCAGAGTGTTCACGAAATGCCTGGCATCAGTAATTGCTCATTGCAGGCTCCAGGGAATCCAAATCTACCCTTACCTGGACGACTGCCTGATACAAGCGGACAACAAAAACAAGCTAGCAGAAGACTTGAAAAGGGTCATTTACCTACTACAAGCCCTGGGATACACAGTCAATATAAACAAGTCAAGGCTGATACCATCCCAAAGGATAAACTTCTTGGGTGCAGAGCTGGACACCGAAGCAAATGGCATTCCTAACAGTAGAAAAACAGGAGCAACTCCCTCTTTACTTCTTGGCTTTAACAAAGCAGAACCATCTAACAGCAAGAAAAGTCCTGCAAGCCTTGGGTTTCATGGCATCCTGCATAATATTGGTTCCACATGCCAGACTGCATATGAGAAAGTTACAGTGGTACCTAAGGAATTTATGGTCTCAGCACAAGCACAGCCTAGAAACCCAAATTCCAATAATTCCATGCCTGAAGCAAGAATTTCAATGGTGGGCTCAGGCCTGTCAATCAAACAAAGGATTGCCCTTCCACAACACTCAACCAAGCCAAACCATCACCACGGACGCCTCAGACCTCGGTTGGGGGGCACACATGCTGGACAAGTGCATACAGGGCTTATGGACTCAAGACCAGCTGCACCTACACATAAATCAAAAGGAAATGCTGGCAGTAAAACTGGCAATTCAGACATTCAGACCATTTCTTCAACAAGGTCAACTGTTGATAAGGACAGACAACACCACAGTTATGTGGTACATCAACAAACAGGGAGGCACACATTCGTACCCTCTATGCCTGATGGCAATGGACCTCTGGAATGTGGCCCTGAGTTACAACGTTCAGTTACAAGCAATTTTTGTACCAGGAAAAGAAAACATTCTAGCAGACATACTAAGCAGGACTACCACGGATGCCCACGAATGGATGCTGCATCCAGACATCTTCAAAACCATTACAAGAAAATGGGGACTCCCACAAATAGACTTATTTGCATCCCCACGCAATCACCAACTAAAGAAATTCTGCACAAGGACGTACCACCCACTTGCTTGGAGGGTGGACTCCCTATCTTTCAGTTGGAAAACCTGACAGCATATGCATTTCCACCACTTCCTTTGATGCACAAGGTGCTATTGAAGATCAAAGAGGACCGCCCAAGGATCATTCTGATAGCTCCAGACTGGCCAAGACAACATTGGTACCCATTACTGAGGAGCATGTCTCGGGAACAAATATGGCCCCTACCCCTTGTTCCCTTGCTGTTAACACAGAACAACTACAACACCCTGCATCCAAACCTGAAAACACTGCAGCTAACTGCCTGGAACATTTCATAAGAACAAATAACCCAAATTTATCCCAAAGGGTTAAAGACATTATCTTGGAGTCTCGCAGACCCTCAACAAGGAAAAATTATTCAGCAAAATGGAAAAGATATTCCATTTGGAGTAATGCCAAAGGAGAGAATGTGTCAATGGTAAACATAGCCAACATCCTGGAATACTTGGCAGAGCTCTCCCACAAAGGCCTGTCCTATTCTTCCATTAAGGTTCATGCATCCGCTATTTCAGCAGAATACGATTTGGATCCTACAGTCTTCTCACATCCTCTGCTCAGGCAGTTTCTGAGAGGAATTAAAAATGTAAAACCTCCTAGGAAGCCGCCATTGCCAGCATGGGACTTGAACTTTGTACTAGAAAAATTGACACTCCCTCCATTTGAACCAGCAGCAACAGCAGAATTACAATACTTATCATGGAAAACTGCTTTCCTACTGGCAATCACTTCAGCAAGAAGGGTATCTGAGCTACAGGCATTAATGGCAGTACAGCCCTTCCTGATCTTCCATCAAGATAGTGTCCATGAGAACAAATTCTACTTTTATGCCTAAGGTGGTCTCCAAAGTATCTTTGAATCAGGCTATCCACCTTCCTACATTCTTCCCCAACCCACAGAACAGGAGAGAAAGACTGCTGCATACCTTGGATGTGCATAGACAATTACGCTACTACCTGGACAGGACCAAGAGCAATAGAAAAACTGACCAGCTGCTGGTAGCATATGCAACAAGAATGGAAGGAAAAGCAATTTCAAAACAGACATAGGAAATTGCATTAGATTTTGTTACTCCTACCATGGGAAGAAAACTCCAGAAAACATCAGGCCTCACTCTACAAGGGCTACAGCCACTACCACAGCTTTTGTTCGAGGAGTGGCTACCAGAGACAGTTTAGAGGCTGCTACTTGGAGCTCCATGCATAGATTTGCCAAGCATTATAATTTACCTTTATACTCTAGATCCTGAGCAGGTTTTGCCACTGCTGTTTTGCAAGGGATCTTAACTATACCATAATTTCATTTCTCCTCCTCCCCCAGTTTGGCTATGGTATTCTACCCATTTGTAAGGACTGCAGATGCATCCTTGAAGGACATAGTACAGTTTTGTACCTACCATAAATGTAGATGTCCGATAGGAATGCATCTGCAGTCAGGATTACCCACCCGCCTTCCCCTCTGTGGTACTCCTAGGGTATTTGCCCATCTGTAGCTAGCTGGGGGAATCTATTATGGTGTATTTGTTTGTATATATATATATATATATATATATATATATATATGTACATACATGCTTATTTTTGTTTGCTCTCTACTATTTGGAATCATTTGCATTTATCCAAATTTAGCCTTCCTAGAGGGCACCTGGCATCTGGGGCAAGAAACACTGAGGAAAATGGCGTCGGCTGATGCCTTTATACCCGAATAACTGCAGCTATGACGTCGGGAGAAGTGCGACACCAGCCGAGGTCAGACCCAGACTTTGGAATCTGGCCGACCGAAGGGCTGCCTGACGACAGGACAACCCATTTGTAAGAACTGCAGATGCATTCCTATCGGACATCTACATTTATGGTAGGTACAAAACTGTACTTTTGTGATGATCAGATCTAGTGTATTTTCTCCTCTTGTGGGAATGGCGACTAGTTGTTCCATAGCATTTGAGTTTATGAACTCCAGGAACCTTTGGGCTAGGGTGTTGGGGCTTGAGTAATGTTCACAGTCAATGTTTGGGTAGTTGAAGTCACCCAATATGATGGTGTTTGGAGAGACATTCATACTCTCCAGTGTCTTGAGTTTGAGAAGGTGGTCTGTAGCATGTTACAAACTGTAGGGCAGTTTTACCTATGGTTAATTGCACCTGGATGGCCTCCGATGCTTCGTGCGTTGCCACTAACCTGGAGGTGTGGGTATCCTTTATGAATATGGATACTCCCCCTCCTTTTGTAGTTCAGTCCGGATTTTGGGGCCGGAACGCATGATATGAGGTATAACCTGATAGTGCTGGGGTGCTCTCAGGAGCCTTGAACCAGGTTTCAGTCACAGCACAGACATCAATGTTCTCCATACTGAGGAGGGCTTCGAGGGCGTGCATCTTGAGGTTTAGACTTCTGGCATTGAGCAGTATTACCCTTAGTTTTCTCCATTTTTGTTTTCTAGGGCGGTAGGTTTATCATTTGAGCCTTGCCTAAAAAGGCACTATGGGGTGGCAAGAGCCTTTGCCAATATCCGAAGCCTAGGGTGACAGGTGCAAGCCGCCCTTGGGCAGCGTGGCTTGTCAAGCATGTCATCCCAGGCAGACAGACATTGATCCTTAGAATGACACCAGTAATTAAGCCAATTATTAAAGCTGATCATTTTGTCTCTGTATTGTGGCATCATTCTTGGTGAGGGTAGGATACTGGTCAGGGTCATACCGGCCTGGGCTACATAATCTGAGAGCTCCTCTGTCTCTTTTCATGTAGTCCAGGGAGGTACGTCTCAGGTCGTTCACAGCAGCATGGACAATGACTGAGTCATACTTGTACTTGCTGTCGAGTGACCTGAGTGATTGTGTTATGTGGCGGATTCTAGCGCCCGACAGGCAGCTTACTGTGATCTTTTCCTTGTTCAGTCTGGTGAGTGGGACGTCAGTGTGTCTGACTATGGAGTCACCTATAACAAGTGTGTCTGGCATTGTGTTTGGCCTTAAGGGCTGTGACTGTTTAGCACACTGACTTTGAGAACTGTGTGTTGCATGTCTTATGTCTTGAGGTGGCAGTTACTTGGGTGTCTGCTTTGGAGGCCTCTGTAGTTTTGGTAGATTTTTGATCAGTGCCTCCGAGTATGTATTTGTGTGTTTATGTGTTTGTTTTGCAGTTGTGATAGTTCTATGTGAAACTGGGTTTGTGGTGTGCGTGGTTTCCTTCTCCTCCTGTCTGCTGCGATCTCTTCGCATCGCCTTCCAACGTGAAGTGCAGCGAGTTTTTCGCTCTTAATTCCTCCTTTAGGGGAAGCCCCCAGAGATGTTCTAGTCCATGCTTGGCCGCCCGGTCTTTATGCGTATCCACCACTTCCGCTGATGACAATTTTTGCAGAAAGTTCGCCTGTTGGGGAGCAAGATTATCCTCATAGCCCCATTCTGGCCTCGTCAAGTCTGGTTCCCCTGCCTACGGTCTCATCTCATAGCTCCTCTTTGGGTTTTGGATCCCATTCCGGATCTGTTCTCTCACCCATCAGGAATGACCCCTCCAAATCTGGACGAGTTCAAGCTCTCAGCTTGAATGATCCAGTTCCCTTAATTGCCAGGACTCCCAGTATCTCTTCCTTAATCAGGTCCATTCTGGTGGCGACACATAAACCCTCTACCAGGAAGATTTACAATAGTAAATGGAAACATTTTTCCATTTGGGCTTCACATAAGAACTTGGATTCTTTTACCGCTCTTATTCCAGCGGTTCTAGAATTCGTCTCGTATTTTTCAGCAGGGGTACAGTTCATCTACTGTAAAGGTTCAGCTGGCTGCCATTTCCATATTGGGGGCAACTTTGGTTCTCTTGCTGCCACCAGAATTTGTAAGGCCTTTCTAAAAGGTACCTTTCTTTTGAGACCTCCTATTAGAAATTCATCCCCACCGTGGGACCTGACCTTTGTTCTTCAGGCATTAGTCGCGCCTCCGTTTGATTCTGCAGCTTCCGTTGATCTGAAGTTCTGGTCATGGAAGACTGCCTTTTTGGTAGCTATTACCTCAGCCAAGAGAGTGTCGGAGCTTCAGGCTCTTTCTATCAAACTTCCAAACGTTGTATCTCACAGGACTAATCCTCTTTTCTTCCCAAAGTTGCTTCAGAGACTAACATTAATCAATCCATTAATTTGCTAGTTTTTTTCCCCAATTACCAGAACAAGGGGGAGTATAAACGTCATTTACTGGATGTTCAGACAGTTAAGTTTTTTTTTTTTTTTTTTTTTTACACAGGATGGCTGTCTTTTGTAAATCTGACCAACTTTTAGTCTCCTTTGCAAAACCCTTTCTAGGGAAACAGATTTCTAAAGTGACTCTCACCAGATGGATTTTGAGTCGTATTCTCTTAGCGTATAGAGAATCTGGCTTGCCAGAACCAATGGGAGTTCATGCTCATTCTACACGTTCTATGGCAAAGTCTGCTGCGTTCTGGTCTGGTTTCCCTGGATGACATTTGTTCAGCGGCTACCTGGGCATCTCCTCACACCTTTATTTCTCATAAGCTAGATTTGGTTTCTAGAGGAAGGGCTGCTTTTGGCTCTGCAGTGCTCCAGAATATTTTTCCTTGAGGACCTCCCAAGATTGCGGATAGCTGGGGACTCTGTCCCACAGGTTGCTGATCAAATGAAGTTAACTACTTCAGATAAATGAAGTTAACTACTTCAGATAAATGAAGTTAACTACTTCAGATAAATGAAGTTAACTACTTCAGATAAATGAAGTTAACTACTTCAGATAAATGAAGTTATGTACTCACCATAACGTTCCATCTGAGTAGGTAAATTCATTTGTCAGCAACCGTCCCTCCCTCCTTCCCCCTAAACTGAATAGTTATTTAGCTGAACTTGAGGTGTGGATGCTAGAGTTTTGTTTGTCTCAGAGTCAGGTTTTCTCAGGGTGGTAGTTTTTGTTTGTGCAGGTGGCAAACGCGATCTGAGAATTGGAAGGAGGTTGCAGGGTAGTATGGGTTAGGGGGTGGAGCTTGGAGCTCGGATCTTCAGCTTGGTTTGCCGCCTGTTCGGATCCGTAACCTACATGTGGCTGACAAATGAAGTTACCTACTCAGATGGAACGTTATGGTTAGTACATAACTTCTTTTTATAGGTCATTTCAAGCCTCTATGAATGTAGCTGTCAGTCTTAGTTGATATTCTTCGTGTTTCACTGTTGCAGTCATCACACTTGGTTGTATGCCTGCAGGTATCCCTCAGTTGGCCCGAATACCAGAGTCGTGGGATTTCTGCATCGGATGCTGTTGCCTCTTCCATGACTTCAGTCGTCAGGGGTATAAAACATACAGCCAACGCCATTGCATCAGCTTTTCTTGCTGCGTGGGAGCCCGAAGCAGTTTGCAAGTGCCGGTCGGCCACTACCTGAAATTTTCATTTTTCAAGTTTCAAACCTCAAGTCTTCTAAAGCTAGGTACCCCATTGGGGATCCTTTTTTCTTGCTCTAACCGATGTCAGAAAAAGTTAACAATTGTCTTGCCTGTGGAAAGCAAATACCTCACAGACTTTCATTTTTACTGCGTCACCACAATGTGCCTCGTTGCAGGTTTTGTGCATTGTTTAACGCCCAAACAATTTGTTGTCGGGCTATCTTTGTCATTAATTTCTTTAGCTGTCGTTCTCCGTATTCTGAAATGGCTTCAATAAGCCATCCAACTAACGATCTTCCGAAAAAAGCGCAAGGATAAAAACAGAGACAGACCACATAGGTCCAAAACTGCCGACAACACTTCCATTAAGCTAGTCGCCAGTCCGTTGGTACTCGGTGAGGCGCCTTTGCAGCCCCTGATGCCTGCTTCTGCAGATTCGCAAGCCTCTGCTGAGACCCATTCAGAGTCCGGTATGCTGAGAGATGCTTCTTTGACTATGGAGCCTGTGGCCCCCTCTACCTTGGATGGGTCCGGAGCTGCTAGGCAGGCACTGGCTTCTGAGGGTGTTTTCTGACCTTCCGATGTTCATATTAATCCGACAACTTTGTTTTTGACTAAAACAGAGTTTGAGGCCCAGAGTTCGCACTATGCCTAGAAATCCTATGACCAAAGCGCATGCTCAAGCTCCCATGCCCTAGAAGCATATGCTTAGAATGGCTGAAGACCTTATTACTTTTAGCAGGGGAAGGATGGCTTCTCCTAATTTAAAGACAGAGAATTGATTTTCTTTGATTCTACAGACCATGAGCCCGATGACTCTGATCCCTCTATTACCAGGACATACCCTTATCTACCTATGAGGATTCAGATGCAGAAGATTCCATTCCCTCTGCCTCCCCTCCAGAGGATTTTTCTTTTGGTGAAACCTTGCACACCTTAAAAGAGCATTTCCACCGGGAATGCCAGGACTATCCTCAGTCCAAACAGAAACTCCGAGAATTTTTAGACTTGCCTCTGCACAGGCTCCTGGTTATACCCCCTGTCCTGGATATAGTAGATGTCTTCATGGAATCCTGTCTTACTCCTGATACTATACACCAGCTCCTAGAAAGCCTGACCAGTACTACAACGTACCTGACTCTCTCTCTTCTCTCTTTAATTTAAGAACCTAGATCCAGAGACCATTTTCCAGGGACCTAAAGGCATTAAGGCTAGTACAGCCAAAAACCCTACTCCCGTCGGGCAGAGATTCTAGAACTTTAGACAGATGGGGAAAAGAAGGTATATACCTCTGCAACTCTTGCCATCAGGGCTTTGAATTGCCAGTTTCACATGTTGAAGTACCAGCAACATATTATGGAACTAATTAAAAAATGTTACTGCCAAATTGTGCAGAAAATAAAGATTTACAGGAGTTGATGCATTCTGCAAACCAAGTTAATAAACATACTTTGCAGTGTGGTTTTGATGCCATAGAAGCATCTTGCAGGGCGGCTGTTACAGGGTCTGTACTGAGAAGGCATGCTTGGCTGAAGGAACAAATCTTGCTAGACCATGTCAAGTCAAAATTTCTAGATGCCCAATTAAATCAGGAATGTTTGTTTGACACAAAAGCAGAACAACAACTTAAAAAGATGTAGGAAAAAAATAAATAAATCTATGCAAAATGTTAAAGATTTCTTACAGGTGCAGCCACCTAGATTCAGTAGGCATTGGCCTTTGAAAAACTGGTCCTTTCCAGTCCCTTCAAGGCCTTGTCAGTCCAAACCTAGAGGTAACAGACCACCAAGACTACAGTCTCAAGTTATGCAGAGATCTAAACAATGGAGTGCTCCCACCTCAAAAACAGGGAGTGGTAAGCCACCCCCTTATGGAAAAAGTTCACAATGACTTTTCAAGCATCCTTCCCAGCCATGCCCAAGTACTTGCACTCCTAGTAGGAAAACTCGCCCTTCATGCAAAAAAACTGGATGTCCATTACCCAGGACCGATGGGTTCTAAACATTGTATCCCAGGGATACAGATTCTACTTCCGCTCACTTCCAACCCCAAGCGGGTTGCCAGACCTTCCTCCAAACCAGTGGGCAGAGGCTCAAAAGCAAGTACTTTCCCTTCTCAATATTAGGGCTATTCAACCTGTTCCAGTAGAACAAAGAGGACAGGGTTTCTACTCCAGACTGTTCCTGGTGCCCAGAAAAGAGAGCGCTTGGCGCCGTATCCTGTATTTGTCAATTCTCAACACCTTTCTGGTGGTCTCAAAATGCTTACACTGCAACAGCTTCTTCCTATGCTAGCCAAGGATGCCTGGTTAGTTATCCTAGATTTAAAAGAAGCTTATTTGCATATCCCCATAAGGGAGTCTTGCAGGAAATATCTAGGTTTCAGGGCAGGCGTTATGCACGGTCAGTTCACCGCACTTCTCTTTGACTTATCTACTGTGCCCAGAGTATTCACAAAGTGCTTGGCTCCAGCCATTGCATACTGCAGGCAGAGAAATATTCAAATTTACCCAAATTTCGATGATTGCCTGATTTCAGGCGGACAGTCAGGAAATTCTACTTCAGCACCTGGCATTTGTAAAGAGACTCCTAACTTCTCTGGGGTACACCATCAACGAAAAGAAATCACAACTGGTGCCCAGCCAAAAACATTGTATTCCTGGGAGCAAGCTTGAACACAACTTCCTAGATGGCATTCCTCCCTCCAGAAAAACTGGTCTATTTGACAAACTACTTCAAACTAATAACCACCAAAACCCAGCTATCTGCAAGGAAAATACTGCAAGCCTAGGGTTCATGGCCTCATGCTTTCTGCTAATTCCTTATGCAAGACTGCATATGAGGAAACTTCAGTGGTACTTAAGTATCTGATGTTACATTCGCAGGACCTGGAAACAGTGACTTTTGTCATTCCTTGTCTAAGGGCAGAGTTACTTTGGTGGGCAGAGGCATGCAACCACAACAAGGGACTTCCTTTCACTTAACCCTTCGCTGCCCAAACCCTGACAACCGACTCATCGGACTATGCATGGGGGGGCTCACATGGCAGGCAGATGCATTCAAGGCAAATGGAGCCCAGGACAAATTCCCTTGCATATCAGTCAAAAAGAGATGGTAGCTGTACAGAAGGCTCGGACAGCCTTCAAATACCTTATCCTTCCAGGACAGCTCCTGATAAAGACAGACAGCACCACAGTTATGTGGTACATAAACAAGCAGGAGGGATCTCATTCCTACCCACTCTGCAGGTTAGCGATGGCTCAGTGGGACACAGTCTTGAGCAACCAGGTGCACCTGCAAGCTCAATTCCTGCCAGGCAAACAAAATTCACTAGCAGACTACTTTAGCAGAACTCTACTGGACCCACACAAGTGGAAACTGGAACCCAACTCATTCAAACTTCTAATCCAGAGGTGGGGGGACACCAGAGGTGGACCTCTTCGCTCAATTGATGGTTTTGGGAGAAGGCGCATTTTACCCCAGAAATCCTCACCGCAAAGCATGGAAGGTGGATGCCCTATCCTTTACATTGGAAAACCTCTCAATTTATGCCCCCCCCCTCTACTCCTCCTCTCAAAAGTACTACTCAAGATCAAACAGGACAGGCCAAGGACAATCCTTATTGCCCCAGACTGGCCATGCCAGCACTGGTACCCACTCCTATGCAGTTTGACAGTGCCACCCTGGCACCTACATCAGACCCCCTCTCTGCTGTCCCAGCAGGAAGGACAGATTTTGCATCCACATCTGCAAACCCTAAACTTTGCAGCCTGGCCTATCCCATGAGTACTCCACTAGCAACCCTCAGCAAATGGGTGCCGGACGTAATCCTTGAAGACAGAAGGCCTAGTACTAGGAAATCGTATTCTGAAAAGTAGAAAATATATTGTTCTTGGAGTCAGTCTCAAGGAAAGGACACAACCGTGCCCACCTTACCTCAAATCTTGGATTATCTAGCAGAGCTGCTCCACAGATGTCCATCCTTCTCATCCATTAAGATTCATGCCTCTGCCATCATAGCTCATTATAATACTGAGCCACCTCTCTTTCTCACCCTTTCATCAAACAGTTCCTGAGAGGAGCTAACAATTCAAGGCCCCCTAGGAGAGCTCCCACCCCTGCCTGGGACCTTAACTTTGTACTGGAGAAGCTCACACCCCTCCCTTTGAACCTGCTGCTGCAGCAGCGTTAAAACTCCTCTCTTGGAAGACGGCCTTACTTCTAACCATCACTTGAGCAAGAAGAGTGTCTGAGTTACAGGCACTAATGGCTGTGGAACCCTTCGTTTTCCATGCTGACAGGTTTTCCCTCAGGACTAACCTATAATTTATGCCCAAGGTGGTATTCAGTGTGGTTTTAAACCAATCCATCCATTTGCCAACCTTTTTCCCTAATCCTCAGAGTAAAGGGGAAAGGATCCTGCACTCCTTGGACATGCACAGACAGCTCAGGTTCTACCTTGACATGACAAAACCTTTCAGAAAATCTGACTAGCTACTAGTCAGCTTTGCTACAGAGGCATAGGGCAAGGACATTTCAGAGCAAGCCATTTCCAAATGGATAGCACACTGCATCAATTTTTGCTACAAACACCATGGAAAACCTGTCCCACATGGGATCAGAACTCCTCCTACTAGGGGGCTACCTCAACCTCTACAGCATTTCTCAGGGGAGTCCCTACCAAGGACATCCTGGAAGCTGCAACCTGGAGTTCTTTACACACCTTCACCAAGCATTATCACTTGCCTATCATTTCTAAATCCAGAGCTGGATTTGCCACAGCAGTCTTACAAGGCCTGCTAGCCAGCCCTAACACTTCTTGACTGCCTCCACCCTTCCTCAGCTTTGGGAATCAACCCAAGTGTGATGACCGCAACAGTGAAACACGAAGAACATATTACAGTTGTGTACACTTACCATAAATGTAGATGTTGGTGTATTCACTGTTGCATTCCTGGTTTCCCTCCCTCTAGCCACCTGTCCTTTTCTATACTTTTACCTATCCTCTCTTTGGTCATATTTTGTGGCAGGGGGTATTTACTTTTTACTGGAGGTTGGCATTATGGGCAAGAAAAACTGATGTAATGGCGTTGGCTGCATGTTTTATACCCCTGACATCATGGAAGAGGTGACAGCATCCTACACAGAAATCTCAAGACTCTGGTATTCGGGCCGACTGAGGGCTACCTGCATATTCGGGCTGACTGAGGGCTACCTGCAGTCAGATAACCCAAGTGTGATGACTGCAACAGTGAATACACCCAAACATCTACATTTATGGTAAGGATACACAACTGTACTTTCTGTAAGGTGGGTAAACGTTGAAGATGTGCATAGTTTTGTGCGCTTGTGATAAGCTGATAGGTTATGGGTGTTCTTGGGGTGCGTTTTGATGGTTTTTCATTAAAACTGTCTTAAATGATGTGACAAAGGCTCAAATGGAGGGCAAGCAACAATTATATAAAAGAGCAACCTGCCAAGCTTTAGAGTATGCTTTTAACACTAAAGATGAAACTAGACTAAAAAAGCAGTTGTACATTTGAGAATAGTAATTATCATAATGACACTTTACATGTCTTTAAGTCTGTATGGTCTTGCGGGTTTGTACAAAAACAGTAGTGAGCTGTTTTAAGTGTAGAATACAAATAGCTATGTTACAGGATACACATTTGGAAAGAACTGAGCATATGAATTTGATCAAGAAAGGATTTCAGGATTGTTATTCAGTGGAATGTCTAGGACAAAGGAGAATGGTGGGTACTTGCATTAATTAGTAGATGAGCCCAAATAGTGATTTTTTTATTTTTTTTATTTTATTTATTTAACATTTGTTGACCGGGAAAGTCCGACTAGGTTCCACAGATCCGGTTTTCAGCGGAGGCCCGGGGAGAAATGCTCCAGAAGCATGTCTTTAGAATGTGGGAGGAAACCGGAGTGCCCTGAGGAAACCCACGTGAACGCAGGGAGAACATGCAAACTCCACACAGAAGGCACCCCAGCCAAGAATCGAACCAGAGAACCTCTTGCTGTGAGGCGACAGCATTAACCGCTGCACCACTGCGCTGCCATGATGGGGGAAAAAAGATAATTTTTTTTAGTAGAAAGGGTGTACTGACAAGGGAGGAGGATTTCACTGAAGTATTCAGTCTCCCTAAAACTGCCGTAGTGGAGCTCAAAGTTCTGGGAGAAATCTGCTTTCAGCAGGGGCTCTTACTTATAGGTGGAAACTAGAATTTGATTTGCAGCAGTGAATATGTATCTTTGGGAGCCTAGAAGGTAAAGTATAACGAGGGCAGATTTTTGAAGGAATGTATGAAAATATTTGGTGTAGAATATGTGAATTAATTCGTAGGTGCTCTGAGATACTTGGCATATTATTCACAAGGTAAAAAACTGGCTAGACTATATTAAAATTGTATTTCGCAGAAGCATGTGCATTTAATTGGATGTTTTGATACGCATGCAAGAGCTTTTTCAGATCATGTCCAATAAAGTAAAAATGGAGGATAATAAAATAAGACACTGGTACTTCCACATTTCTGAAAATACACCTTGGAACTGGAACAAAGTGAAAGTGGATTTTAAAAACTGGGTAGAAATAGATGTGGTTAAGAAGTAACAAGAATTAGAGGGATTGACAAACGTGAAAATATTGCAGAATGGGGTGAATTTCACAAGATGTGCAACTGCAGTATGCTTAAGATAAAATAAAGGGAGTACTTGGATATGCATAACTTTAGAAATATTGCTGTTAAGCAACTGTGGTTTTGATAACTGCAGAGCACAAAAGATTTTAACACAATGGCTTAGACAACGGAAAATGGAAAGGGTTGTTGTCAAGCTTGGGGAGTCTATAACAAGGAAAATAACCACAGATCCTGTAGAGGTATAAAAAATATTTCGGACATTTTTTGAAAGTCTGTACAAAGCAGAGAAATGGGAAAGCAAGATAAAGCAGAAATAGAAATATTTATGTAAGAATTACATATGCCATGGTTAGGGGAAGATGAGGCTCAATTACTAACAGGCTAGCGGAGGTAAAATGGTGATGTAAAACGAATCTACAGGGAAGTGTGCAGGAATAGATGATGTTCTTGTGGAAGTTTGGAAGCTAGGAGGGAAGAAAGTGATAAAGATTTGGAAGGTTTTAACAGTGTTTTAAAAGGAGAAGCACCAACATCTTGGAAGAAAGCTGTGGTGGCTGTAATACCTAAAGAAGGTAAAGACCCATCAGATCCCAGCTGAATGTAGGTCCATTTAGATTCTAAACCACGATTATAAAGTATGTTTGCAAAGTTGATGCCAAAATTGATGATATGGTTTTGTGGAGGAAAGGCAAACATTTGACAACATTGCCAGAGCATTGATGATCCATAGAGCAGCAGAACATATGATACCAGTATTGCTGGTGGATCTTGCTGCAGAAAAAGCGTTCAGTAGAGTAGCTGAAATTTTGTGTAGGTAATGGAAGCCTTTGTATTCCTTGATAATGTTGATTAGGAGGATATATGAGGGATCAAAGATAAAAATTGAAGTGTGTGGCAGTTCTCAAAGTTCTGTTTGTGCAGAGGAACCAGACAGGTGTCCTTTTTCCCCTTTATTTACATTGTATTTAGAACAATTGGTAAAGAAAATAAGGGACTCAAATTCAAGGATATAATTGGTATTGTAATCAAGAAGAGCTGGTTTTATTTGCAGATATTTTGTACCTAATAAAACGACATTTCTGTGTTTATAGAATATTGTGACAGTTTTAATTTTCTGGATACAAATGAAGATAAAACAGAGGCAGTAGCTGTAAACTACTGCATCAGGGATTGGTTCAGCAATACCCATATTTATGGTGGCATGATAAAATGAACTCCTTAGTATGGATTAAGGAGTCTGTAGTGGCAGTTTAAGTATATGTATGAATAGATTAAATAAAAGGTAATACAAAAACAAATTGAGAGCTCTGTTTTAGGGATATGGGTAACAAGATCCAAGCAGTGAAGCTGCATTTGGTCCCTTTAGTTTTGTATACAAGTCGGGCATTTTTTCTTCAATCAAAAGTGACGTTATGAACAATAATAGCTCTGAAGGCATTTATCTGGGAGGGAAGAAAGCAAGAGTTATGTGGGATAAGTCGATCCTTTCAATAGAACAAGGTGGTTTTGGATTATCCAATTTGACTGGGTATTTCAGGGCAACACAGTTAAGGCTCCTGTGTGTGTGTGTGTATGTATAATGTGTGTGTGTGTGTGTGTATGTATAATGTGTGTGTGTGTGTGTATGTATAATGTGTGTGTGTGTGTGTGTATGTATAATGTGTGTGTGTGTGTGTGTATGTATAATGTGTGTGTGTGTGTGTGTATGTATAATGTGTGTGTGTGTGTGTGTGTGTATGTATAATGTGTGTGTGTATGTATAATGTGTGTGTGTATGTATAATGTGTGTGTGTGTATGTATAATGTGTGTGTGTATGTATAATGTGTGTGTGTGTGTGTATAATGTGTGTGTATAATGTGTGTGTGTGTATAATGTGTGTGTGTGTATAATGTGTGTGTGTGTATAATGTGTGTGTGTGTATAATGTGTGTGTGTGTATAATGTGTGTGTGTGTGTGTGTATGTGTGTGTGTGTATAATGTGTGTGTGTGTATAATGTGTGTGTGTGTGTGTATAATGTGTGTGTGTGTGTATATAATGTGTGTGTGTGTGTGTGTATATAATGTGTGTGTGTATATAATGTGTGTGTGTGTGTCTGTGTATAGTGTGTGTGTCTGTGTGTGTCTGTGTATAGTGTGTGTGTGTGTGTATGTAATGTGTGTGTGTATATGTGTAATGTGTGTGTGTGTGTGTGTGTGTAATGTGTGTGTGTATTGTATGTGTAATGTGTGTGTGTGTGTGTGTGTGTGTGTGTGTGTGTGGGTGTATAATGTGTGTGTGTGTGTGTGTTTATGTGTGTGTGTGCACATACTGTGTATGTGTGTGTGTGTGTGCACATACTGTGTATGTGTGTGTGTATAATGTGTGCGTGTATACGTGTGTGTGTATATATACTGTGTGTGTATACTGTGTGTAATGTGCGTGTATGTATACTGTATAGTGTGGGTGTATAGTGTATGTATAGTGCGCGTAATGTGTGTGTGTGTGTGCGCGTAATGTGTATGTGTGTAGTGTGCGTGTATAATGTGTGTACTGTGTATGTGTGTGTGCATATATACTGTGTGTATACTGTGTGTAATGTGTGTATACTGTGTGTAATGTGTGTGTGATGTGTGTGTGTATAATGTGTAATGTGTGGTGTGTGTAATGTGTGGTGTGTGTGTGTGGTGTGTGTTTACTGTGTAATGTGTGTGTGCATATATACTGTGTAATGTGTGTGTGCATATATACTGTGTAATGTGTGTGTGCATATATACTGTGTAATGTGTGTGTAATGTGTGTGTATGTATACTGTGTGTAATGTGTGTATAATGTTGTGTGCGTGTGTAATGTGTATATGTATACTGTAGTGTGTGTATAGTGTATGTATAGTGTGTGCGTAATGTGTGTGCGTAATTAGTGTGAGTAATGTTGCCAGTGTGTGTGCGTCACATATAATGTCTGTGTATGCGTGTATAATGTCTGTGTATGTGTGTATAATGTCTGTATGTGTGTGTGTGTGGGGTGTCTGTGTATGCAGTTGTATGGGTGTGTGTGTGGAGGCTGTGTGTATAGGTAAATTTTACTCAGAGTGTGTGTGTGTGTGTGTATATGTGTGTGATTCAGTGGTGTGTGTATATGTGTGTGTATATATGGTGTGTGTGCGTGTATGTAGTGTGTGTGTGTGTGTGTGTATCTAGTGTGTGTGTATATAATTATTGTGTGCGTATATAGTGTGTGTGTGTATATAGTGTGTGTGTATAGTGTGTGTATAGTGTGTGTGTGTGTGTGTATAGTGTGTGTGTGTGTGTGTGTGTGTGTATAGTGTGTGTGTGTGTGTATAGTGTGTATAGTGTGTGTGTGTGTGTATAGTGTGTGTGTGTGTGTGTATAGTGTGTGTGTGTGTGTGTATAGTGTGTGTGTGTGTACTGTGTGTATATGTCTGTGTGTGTATACTGTGTGTATATGTCTGTGTGTGTGTGTATAATGTGTTTGTGTGTGTGTGTATATGTCTGTGTGTGTATACTGTGTGTAGATGTCTGTGTGTGTATACTGTGTGTGTGTATAATGTGTTTGTGTGTGTATAATGTGTTTGTGTGTGTGTGTGTGTATAATGTGTTTATGTGTCTATATATGTATATATATGTATATAGCACAAGCTGAAAGTTGTTGTTCAAAGTGGAAAGGAACAGGAAATGCACAAAAAGTAAGGAGAGACTGGGATTTTTGACGTAGATTCTTGAGGACAATAACAGTAACCATACAGAATATTATATTCATATAGTAGCAAAACGTATTCTGAGAACTAAGCCAACACTGGAATAGAGAAAGGAAATTCTGCCAATAGGGACTGCAGTTAGGGGGTACAAAGAATGGGCGAGAGGGCCTGCCGTTTACTAAAAACTGGGAAAGGAACCAAAGTATTGGGAGGAAATAAACCGAGGAAAGCTAATAGAATGGGAAGAGGCTAAGAATTAATTTTGACTGCAGTCTGAAAATAGTCTGTACAGGTGTGTGCCACTTAATGTCCCTCTGCATAATGTCAGCCTGCATTTACATTCATACTGTACAAGCGGACATCTGCTGCTGTGCAGACAGATGTTAAGCAAAGCCCGCTACAAGTATAGGATGTTCACTTAACATTCTATGGGACAAGAACCTATACTGAATGTTAAGTGACTCGTATGTCTACTGTATCAATCCTTGATAGGGAAGGCAGAGATGGGAATGAGGGAATCCTAAGTGAAAGGACCAGCACTGATGGCGTTTGTAGCAGAGTCTCGAAAAAAGTGAAAATTTAGTAGGTGATGTATACAGAGATCAGTCAGAGGATGTTAGGATTGGGAAGGTAGGGTGATCAATTCACAAAGGAAACGAGAGGTTACGTGTATGGCTCCCAAATATGCAACAAAGTCTTGAACTAGTTTTTGGATATTTGCTTGGAAGTGTTTACATAAGTATTTTTTGCACCCTATGCAGACTCAAAAGAATTTTTCCTCTGGTAGATTGCAAATGGAGGTGTGATGGAAGAAGTAGGTAACTGGGAACATGTTTTTTGGGAGTGTAATAAGTTGACTTGAAAAATTCCCTGCAGGCTAATCTGTCAGAAATACAGGGTGAGAAAACTGGTGCAACTAAGGAAATTTTTTTTTTTTTTGAGCTGTGATACAGAATTGGAATTGCACATATTAAGGCCTTCTGAGTTTAATTTTGGTGACCGTCAAAAAAAGCAGTTACTAGGAAATGGAAATCTGTCTAAACCAACCATGCTAGTAGTAGTGAGCTATAGTAACAGAAAAAGCAACTAAGGAAATTTTTTTTTTTTTTTTGAGCTGTGATACAGAATTGGAATTGCACATATTAAGGCCTTCTGAGTTTAATTTTGGTGACCGTCGAAAAAAGCAGTTACTAGGAAATGGAAATCTGTCTAAACCAACCATGCTAGTAGTAGTGAGCTATAGTAACAGAAAAAAAAAATTAAAAGGAAGTGGGAGTTTAGAAAAAGGTAAGAGCAAAAATTCATAGAAGAAAATGGGAAGTATGGGAAAATTATATGCAGAATAATGTTTTTGAGGGAAATGAGGTTTAAGCAGAGGCAGAAATTTAAATGAGCTATGTCATGTTTGATAGTGTGCAGACTGTTAGTGATGTTTGCAGTAACTGAAATGTTATGGTTTGTTTTCTTTTATTCACATGTATGATTGGCTATATCCCAAGTGCTAATTCAATAAAGATGTTTCTTAAATTTTATTATTTTTATATAGTTTTCTTTTATAACTTTTGTGGGTCGGTAGTGTATACCGAAAACTGATGCTCCTCTTCCCCGGGAAAGAAACACCATTTTCTGCTTGACCATAGAACACAATGCCGCTCCCATGGTTGGTCCTTCACCCCAGAAAGATCCTGCTTTTGCCACCACAGCAATCTAACAATATGTCTCCACCACAGGTTGGTGACTCTCCTGTTCCCATTTGTAGTAGCTCGGACCACTCCTCTTTTACCCCCATCCTCTGGTGTAACACCTTCAACCACTATTGACCCCGGGTTAGCCACATCCTGTATGGCTTTTGGAGTTCCCTCAGTGGGCAAGGGAGAGACTCACTCTTGTTGGTCCTGGGAGAAGGGTCCGTGACGTTTTTTGTCAATGTTTGTGTCCTTCCCTGGAAAGTTGCTTCTGCTATTGGTAACATGGTTGGTCCCATTTTTCCTGTATAATAGATGCTTTTTGTTATTGGTATTATTGTTATTACTATCTGCTTCTCACTCTTTAGATAAGAGAAGTTTACTTAGTCTGCCTCGGGCGTTTAATTCAGGCTATTGAACCTTCTTGTAAAGTATTTTCTGTTAAAAAGAGGTATTCCTCCTTTCATGAAGAGATTCAAGATTCTGAATCTGCACAAGAAGATGGTTTGTTTTCCTCCCAAATTTCTGATTTGGGTACTATTCATGAAGAAATTCAAGATTCTGAATCTGCACAAGATGATGCTTTATTTTCCTCCCAAATTTCTGATTCAGGTGCTATGAGCAGCCCTGTTTCTGACCCCCCCCCCCCCACCCCCATAAAGGTTTCTCTTTTCTCTGAGACTATTGGTAGAATTTGACAGTGTTTTCACTTGGGGGAACATGGTGGGTTCTCAGTCCTTCAGAAAGTACTAGGGATTTTTGAGAACCTACACCCATTCCTCCTGTTCTGTCTGCTTTAGAGGATGTGTTTTACTGCTTGCAGTTTTCTCGATTGTCAGTTACTCGTAAAAAGGCATACGAGATGTATAAAGTTCCTCAGTCTTCCAACAGTTTTTATACACTTTTCCCAAACTTGGCCCAAAAGTTATAATTTCAGTTGATCACACTGCTATAAGGACTTGGTTAATTCCAGTCCTACTCTTTTCTGGTAATGATGGGAAATTTGTTGATGGGTATTAGACAAGTGTATACTTCTGCAACTTTAATTTTTAGAATTTTGAATTGTTAGGTTCTTAACGTTTGTGCTGACAAATTGTGAACGCATGAAGGATGTTTTATGTGCAGTTTCTTCTCGTGAGGAAAAATTTGTTTTAAATGCCTTTGATTTTTCTGTAGCACAGGTGTACTGTTTTGAGAAGGTTTTCTTGGCTGTGTTCTCAGAATGTCCCAGATGATGGTAATGAGATTTTAAATTCTCCCTTGGATATAGATTTTCACTCCTCTGCTTCAGAGGTGATCAAAAAGTGTGACGACAGGGGTAAGCTGATCCAGGAAATCTGTTTTTTAGCACTCCTTTTCCAAATTTTCAGAGGAATTTTCCTATTTCCTCATTCAGTTTTTGCCAAAAAACTGAATAAACAGTCTGAAGAAAATGCAGTAACAGACTTTTAAGAAGAAATGACAAGGGGGTTCCATTAAGAAGTCTTGAACCTCCCAAAACCAAAGAAGGTCCAACAGGTCTGTTCAAGAGACTTTATGAACACCTCTCACCATGGCCCATTTTTATTCAAGAAAGTCATAATTTGTTTTTTTACAGGGAAAAGACCGACTGGGTAAAACCCATTTTCACCAGAGGCCCAGGGAGAAAAGCTCCACAGTTAAGTTGTACTTGATACACATTTATAATTGCAGGGTAAAACATCTATGCATGACCTTATTTACATGATTTGTAAATATTTCTTGCATGAATTTAGCATTTGAACACGAGGAATTGACACAGGCTAATTGTTGAATAGAAAAATAAAATGTAACAGTTGATGTATTTATAGCATGATGGTTGCTGGGAGAAGATCAAACTGGGGTGTTTTTTGCATTTAGTAATCGTTTGTAGACTAGCAATATAGTTTAAAAACTGAGATATGAAAGGAAAGATTATTGAAATGAGCAAAAAAAATGGATGGGACTAGTAGTGGTGGAGTTTGAGAGAGGGGCTAAGTAAGAGTTCAGAAGACTAGTGCAATATGAGAAGGGGTGATGAGATACAAAAGATTAGGAAGCAAAATGGCTGTAAGAGTTAAAGAAAGTATGCTTGGATAAACTACCCATGTGAGCAGGTAGAACAGAGCCATCTTTTTCATAAGTGCTGAGTAAGCAATGTTTTGAAACTGTATTCATTTTCTCTCTGTTTCAACTGTGTGGGGATTTTTGAGTTTTGATATATAATGGCAGTAGAGTACATCTCCAGCAGAGTTGAATGTCACACTTTTACGTAGTAAGTTTATTACTAGAGGTATAGTCTCTCTAGTGGATGAATTAATACAATAAAGTATTTTGTAATGCTGGGCGTTTGTCTGGAGAATGCAGTAGGTTGTGGACAGTGAGTAGTTGAGTATGCAAACTGGTTTGTGAGTTTAAATCAGTTTAATTGTTTTAATTCAAGGCAGTGGTGTGTTTTTATAGGGTTGTTTGGTTGCAGATTTAACTATTTTGTAGTAGCAGGAGGCTAGTTTTGTTTTGTACATAATGTTGATATTTGTAAGAATAGGGGAAGCATATAATGGAGAAGGAAGGAGGTATGTTGCTCCTAAGGTAATCCTTGATCTGTCAGGAAGTGTTTGGGCCTATACGAGGAGCGGAGTTTTTATTGAGTTTTCTTGATGGAACGAAGTATGTGGTGATCTAATATGAGGTTGTCATCTATTCTGACTCTTGTTTAGTTTGCCTTATGGTTTCTATTTTTGTGTTGAGTTAATATGAAATGTGCATTTCTGGTTAAGGTGTGAGATGGTGTTGGGTATTGCCAGCTATTCCAGGAGAAGTAGAGCACTGAGTGTGTAATAAATGCCTGCATAGCTAGCTGGAGTTTTGTAAAGAATTATGTCCTTTGTATATCAAACAGATTGTACAGGTGCTTTTGTTGAAAATGTGTTTGTAAAGCTGCTTGTGTTAAATGTGTACCAACAGTGGGTCCTGCTGGGTAGAAAAAAGAAATGCACCTGTATATCTGCCTGTATTATAACTGCTGAAATTAATGTAACAGTGGGTACTGGAAGAGAAGAGGCTAATCTCAGTCAGCTAACTTTGAAAAATAGGCTGAAATTAAATTACCTGTTTTAGGCTGTAAAAATTGTATCATACAGTTCTGATTGCAGCCAGAGATGAAATGCCTGTGAAAACGAGGACTAGGAATCAAGCTGTATTGCCCTTAGCAGTTAACTAATTGCTACACTGGAAGGCTGTAAGTGTTGAAATGGTTTTATGGCTTCCAGGTGTTGCGTCTTAGCAAAGCTCGTGTATGGTAACCAGGGTTGCCAGATTTCCAGCCCCCCCAGGTAGGGACAAAAAAAAAAAAGGGTCTCTCACGGCAAGTGAAGACCAAAAAAAAAAAAAAAGGTCTTAAGGTCTTTAATGCAGAACACAGTTCCACGTTAAAGAACAGTAGCTCTGCACTAAACACGGAGCTTCTCGTGTTTAATGCATTGCAGTTCCGCATTCAGTGATTTAGTGATTAGTGATTTTTTGATTGGCCTAACGGGACAATCAAAAAAAAAAAACACACAAACAAAGCGGAGGCTGGCTGGGATTTAAACCGGCAGGGCGGGACTCGGGATCAGGCTGCCGATCTCGGGACAGTCCCGCCCAAATAGGGACGTCTGGCATCCTTGATGGTAACACACGTGCAAGATTCTGGTTCATTTTCTATTAAAGGGTGGTAGTACGAGAACCAGACGTCAGATGTATGTGATGTCGTTCTGTAATCAGCACTGAAATGTTTTAATACTGGATGAGACTGAAGTCTCGGGGCACTCTGTTTTTGAAACCTGACAAAGAAGGATCTCTCACCCACTTCTCCTTGACTTGCTTTAGTAAGTACCCAGGGAATAATCCTTCTTTAAATCAGTCAGGAAAATATAGTGAGATTAGTTGAGTATGGCTTTTCTGTGTCTGTGTGAATCTATTCTTCTGTGTTAGTGTAATGTTTACTGTGATTGAAACTATTGTAAATATATATTTAGTATTTTCATGTTCTTTTAATGTTCATTATTAAATATATTTAATTTTTCATTATTGCTGGTCCGTTAGTATTTTAACCTTTGAGAATATTTATATTTATTTGGTGATGTTGTGGCTGCTTCTGAAAGCCTTACTGCAGTGGTCAAATGTTATCATTTCTATTAGTCTTAATTTTACTCCGTTTAATTGGGTACCCTTGTAAAGAGCCCCTAGAGTAGCTGGCTTTGGAGTGTCTGGGGGCAGTAACTATCTTCTAGTCTAGGCAAAGGGTAGCAGAGTGAGTAAATCTTTGCCACCCTTTCCTCGGTGTGTGTGTCAGCTGCTTGGAGTGAGGGACATGGAGCACTTGGTTTCACACACAGTGGCGGAGGACTTTGCTTTGACACTGCTGAGGACTCCACTCTCTGTGCCAGTGGGGAGTTGTATTGGGGCTTTGAGAGAAAGAGAAGGAAACCCAGCCCCCGGACTGTGTGTGTGCGCCCTGTGTACTCTCTTAAGAGAAATTTTGCTTGGTGCAGAGAGCTGTATCTGAAAATACTGTGTATCCATTTTTGTTCCAAGTGAATGTCCCTCTCCATTATCAGTGGTGAGGATTTACCCTTCTTGATTACTGTCCCAGAAGTGAGGGAACACATACTGGTGGGTAGTGGTGTGGATATTAATTGATCTTCTACAGCCTGTTCTGTCTGAAGGTGTGTGCTCTCAGCAGCCCCAAGGTAAATCTGCAGAGTTTCATTTTCACAACAGTTCTATTTTTTTTATTAGTTTAGTCAGGGGAAAGCAGGCAAACAGGTCAGCAAAGGATTTTGGCAAGCTGACAAAGAACTATTTGATCAAGGTGAGTGAAAGCAAAGGACTAGTGCATGCCAACCCTGACTAAAGAGGAAATGATTTCAGCCTTAATCATAGCTGCAGTATGGGCCGGCAACCAGGAGGGCAACTAGTCTGGTGATGGGAATGTGCATCCCTCGGAAACAGGACAGTTCACCTTTTCCTCAGAGGACTTAAAAATCCGTCAGGAGTTGGGAGACTTGAGCTGGAGGCAAAACAGAGAATTATAATCGGCAGAGAGACCGTGATTTTGGAGGCCGAAGAAAATGAAACGCAGTGTCAATATGAGAGGCAGATGCTAACTCTTTGTCAAGGTCATGGAGGTAGTGGAATAACTGAACCCCAGAAGCAATAAAGGTCAGTAAGTTTTTATCTGTTTACAGAGAGTGATGATTTTGATAGTTTGTCGTATGTTTGAAAGACTATGCAAACAATATAATTTTGACCAAAGGCTCTGGGTACGGTTCCTGACCCTCTTACTCCATGGTAAAGCTGTATCTGCTGTTTCAAAATTGTCTGTTATGGATTGTGACTTTTTCATAATTAAAACGATATTGGAATGCTTTAACTCAACACCTGAAGCTTGCAGAAAAAAGATTTGTGAAAGTTTCATGAGCATAGATGCAAGGCAGATGAGTTTACATGATTATATTTATGAATTAAGCATTTATTTTCATAGGTGGCTGTCAGACCTTTGGGTGAGAGAACAAGCTCTTGGCACTTTGCCTGAGTACATGAGAATCTGGTTGGAAGAGAGGTAGTTTAACTCAGCAGATGAGCTGTGGAAAAAAAAGGGGATCTCTACTTAGCAAGCAGGAGATCACTGCACAAGAAGAGGATACCCTGTGCTGCACACGATATAATCGAACCCATGGTGGGATTCCTAAACCAGCCCAGGAGTTAGATGTTTTAAATGTAACCAGTGGGGCCATGTAGCGTACAGATGTCCACTGAGGCAAGGTGTGAACAACGGGTGGGGGCGCAAGCAAGTGGGAATAACAGTATGCCACTGGTGAGTTGTCTGGAGACCACAGAGGTAACAGAACATCACTAGAGTTTATATCCTATCTTGGTGAATGGGAAACAGGCCACTGCTGAGAGAGCGAGCGTCTGTCATAACCATTGTTAAGTCTGCAGTGGTTAAGGAGGAACGGTACTTGCTTGGGCAGTCCACTCCAGTCAGAGCTTTGGGAGGGGACCTCATTCCGAATGCCTTTGGTCAGTGTTCACCTTGACTGGGAAGGTGGAGTAGGAAGCAAGTAAGTGTGCTTGAGGATATCTCTGCAGATGGGGGGAATGATTTTGATAATGCATTATCTTGTGTGCATGCACTGACACGCATTCATTCTTGGAGACAGGCATGTGGGGCTGGTAGCCTGGGGGAGAACCTGACAGACAC
>NC_056738.1:51021300-51091500 GCF_019279795.1 Protopterus annectens | reverse complement strand
TGAGACAAGAACTCTAGCTAAACTTTTGGTATAAAATGATTAATAGTAAACAGTTAATTCAACAGTGGCAAAGTGTTAATAAAAGAGTTCCAAGTCATAATTAAATTCTGTGATTGCAAAAAAAAAAAATCAAGCTAAAACTAAAGCATCAGCATTGTATTAACTGTGTAAAATTGCATCTTGACTTGTATCAAAAAAGATAAAAGGTTTTGATTCCTAATGTGTTTTCTATATAATCTAATCAAAAATATATCAGTACTACGCGTTTTGAATAGGTTTTAAAATAAAGAGAGGGGCTTGTTAGTGTGAACTGTGAATAAAAGAAATTAATTATGCTGTAAATATGCTGAAAGATGAAGCATAGCATAAAAAGTTTGCTTAAATGTAGGAATGTAGCTTAGCAATGTAACACTGGCATCCATACATACTGTGACATACCTCTGACTAAAATAAGTGAAAAACAAAAAACTTCTATTAAATGGACACAAGATATTTCCTGAGCAGTTTGGTTCTCACAGATGTTTCCTTTCAGACTTCTGTTAATGGACATTTTTATAAAATCAGCAGACAATTCTGGATTGCGTGCATTCTCACAACAGCAGAAATGGTTTCACAGAAGAACAATAGGTGCTTTATAACAAAACATGTCCTTAAACAAGTCTGGAAAATAAAGTATCAGCAGAACAGATGCTTCCGTATTAAGCCCAAAAAAGATATCATAAGGAAAAAGGAGGTCACTGTCCTACTGTACTTATCACTCATTAGACCCATTATAGAGCATCTCACAAGACATCTTCAACAGCTAGAAAGGCCACAAATACCTCACTAAAAGAATCACAGGCCTAAAGCAGATGCCCTATGCTGACCGGTTAAAAAACACCAGCTACACTCTGTGGCATATAGTCTACTCAAAGGCAATCTATGCTTAACATACAAGGCCATGTCAAACCCTGAGCTGTTGGACATGCTCTACTTAAAGAAATCCGAATCCCTCAGAGCCACACGCTCCAGGGATCTACACCTTGTCATCACAATGAACAAAACATGCTGGAGGGATTGGTTCCTGACCCAGAGACTCCCCATACGTGTCAAGCAGAGCGCCTCCTTAGCCCTCTTCAAAAGGAACCTTGACGATTGGATGGGGGATAGGAAATTCACCCCATGGATCACGTCAGTTTCCCTGCTAGACAGGGGTCCAGGGAAGTAAATATTGTGGGAAGAAATATCCAGGGAATTGTTATGGCTAGGCTTGTATAGGCCCTAGAGCTGATAGCCTAGTACCAACCTATGAAAAACAGGATCTATAGTGCATGACTAGAACAGTACATTAGACTGCACACTAAACTTTGTTAGAGGTATTTGGTAGGAAAGGAAAGCTGTGTAAAATCTTACCATAACCATAGAGGTCTCTCTCTTCCATGTTGCAGTATTCACTATTGGGTTTACACTTCTTCCCATCAGCTTGTTCATCCAGGTTTCCAAAGCTATTTTAGTCCTTGTTGGTGCAGATGTCCGACATGTAGGTTGGTATGTGGGCCATAAAAGTGACATCTGCGCGTGCCAGTCCTCAGAACCAAGAAGCCCCAGACAGAGCCAGTCCTGATAGCATAGCCTGTGTAGGAGCCAAGGAGAACAGGGAGATGGAGGGAGGGAAGGAATACTGCAACATGGTAGAGAAGGACATCGATGGTTATGGTATTTTACACACCTTTCCTATGTCCTTCTATTACAATGTTGCAGTATTCTCTTCCATGTTGCAGTATTCACTAGTGGGTTTACCCTTCTTCCCATCAGCTTGTTCAGCCAGGTTTCCAAAGCTTTTTCAGTCCCTGTTGGTGCGGACGTCTGACATGTAGGTTGGTACGTGGGCCATAAGTGACGTCTGCGCACACCAGTCCACAGAAAAGTACAGTTGTGCATACTTACCATAAATGTAATTACTGCAACAGTAAAACACAAAGAATATCCAAGAAGCCCCAGACTGCGCCAGTCCTGACAGCATAGCCTGTGTAGGAGCCGAGGAGAGTAAGTACAAGAAGAGGGATATGGAGGGAGGGAAGGAATACTGCAACATGGAAGAGAAGGACATCCATGGTTATGGTAAGTTGCAGCATTCACTAGTGGGAGAGTACAAATGCTCATCTGAATCCTCATAAGGTGAGTATGGCCCTTCCTGATGGTCTGACAAATCAGATCCATCCGAGGAGTAGTCAGAGGAGAGAGGTTCAGGGGGTTCAGTCCTGGGCCTTTTGTCAGGAGGAGGTTGGGAGGCCCTGTCTGGGTGAGGTTGGGAACCCCTAATCAGAGATACAAGGTCCTCAGCAAGACTTGATAATCTGGGAACTTGAAGAAGGTCTCTGAAGTTGATTTTGCAGGTAAAGCTTTTGTAATTTTAGCTACTTTAGCCCTGGAGAATGCCTTAATAGACATAGAAGCAGGGGGCCTAGCTGCCCCACGTGCAGGAGTGGAAATGTCCAAAGGAATGGTGTCGGACAATTCTTGGGCGCTTGCTTCTTCGGTAGGGATTTCTGTAGCCGACTCGGCCGGGTCCTCACTGGCCTCGGTTGTCGGAGGTATGATTTCGGCAAAGGTAGAACAGAGGCCTCGGTTTCAGCCGAAACAGAGACACTCGCGGTAGGCCTAACCGTGGTTTCAGCCGAAACCGCGGGCCGCGAGTGTCGGTCCTTTTCCTTGCATTTTTTGGCTAAATGTGTAGTCGGAGTCTCCGACGGCATTTTATATGCAAAAGCGGATCCAAAAACCTCTTCTGCAAACTCCGACCGACGTCTAAGAGTCCGTCGGTTGAAGGAGGCACAGGCTAAACAAGCTGATACGTCGTGGTCTGGGCCTAAGCAAGGAAGGCAGTAGGAATGGAAATCCTTATGAGGTATTTGTTTCCCACAAGTTAAACAATTATTTACTTTGTCTGACATCGGCTGAGGCAAGAAAGAGTCCCCAACGGGGTACTTAGCTTTTTAGAAGTCTTCGGTAGTTGAATCTCTGGATCTGACCGACTGGCACTTGCGAACAGCTTCTGCTTCGGGCACCGCGCGGCAAGAAAGACTGGGGAAAATGGCGTCAGCTGATGCCTTTATACCCCAGCAGCTCTGACATCGGGGAAGATGCAACATCAGCCGAGGCCAGACCCAGACTTTGGAATCCGGCCGACCGAAGGGCTGCCTGAGGCAGGACAACCCATATGTTATGACTGCAGATGCATCCTTGAAGGACATCCATGGTTATGGTAAGTTGCAGCATTCACTAGTGGGAGAGTACAAATGCTCACTGTTGGTTGGGTGGTGGTCTGGAAGAGGATTTCGGGAACCCATGCAGGACAGCCCTGGCAAATCCTACTCTGGTCCTGGAGACCTGGTCCAGCTTGTAGTGCCTGATGAAAATGTGTGCACAGATGACCAAGTAGCAGCTTCCAGAACAGAGTTAGTGTCTAGACCTTTAAAGAAGGCTCCAGAGGAAGCCATGGCACTTGTGGAATGGACTCCAAAGTTGCCCATTAGTATCTTACATAGTGAGTAACAAAATGAGATTGCCGTAGCAATCCAAGAAGAAATGGTTAGCTTCCCTACAGCTTTACCCAGAGCCCTGAGGTGGAAGGAAACAGCTGGTCTGATTTGTGTATAGGTTTGGTCTTATGCAAGTAGAAACAGAGTTGCCTGTGTACATCCAGGGAGTGAAGGACTCTCGCACTGTCTCCCTGAGGGTTAGTAAAGAAGGTGGGCAGGTGAATAGCCTGATTAAGGGGGAGGCCCATTAACCACCTTGAGGGTGAAGGAGGGACTAATCCTGAGGGTTACCCTGTCCATATGGAATACTAGATGGGGTGGAGTAGACATGAGGTTTTGGAGCTCTGAGACCCTCCTGGCTGAAGTTAAAGCTAGTAGCAGTATTGTTTTCCCAGTGCAAAATTTCAAGTCAGCCTTACCAGCTGGTTCAGAGGGTCGCAGAGTGAGTTTCTCCAGCATATAATTAAGATCCCAGGGAAGAGGAGTTGGTTTCATAGGGGGACTTAGGTGTAATACACCTTTTAGGAATAGTCTGACAGGAAGCAAGTAAAGGCTACATAGGTAGGCAAGCAGAAATGGCTGACAGATGTGCTTTTGAGGAGGAGTAAGACAATCCTGTCTTTAGCAGTTCATGCAAGTAAGAGAATTAGAGGTAGGACACTGTCCAGCAACTCTGTCTTCTCTGACACCAGACAGAAAACATTCTCCATTTGGTTTCCTGGGCTCCTGCAGGACTGAGAGCACATCTTCGGTATATAGGTGTCTGAAGGGAATTGGAATCCTATCAGCCACAGGGAGAGGTATAGGGATCTCCACTGTAGGTGAATCTGTGATCCCTGTTGCTCTGTGACTAGATCCACTGAGGGAGGGTAACTTGTAGTGGACTGCCCTTGGATAGGTGAAGAAGTAGGGGGAAACCAGTGTTGCCTTGGGCAAAAAGGTGTCGCCAACAAGCTTTTTGGTGAGTCCTGCTGAATTTTCAGCAGGCGACTGCATCAGAGGGAAGGGAGGAAAGGCGTACAGTTATTTCCCCTTCGAAGGCAAAAAGAAGGCATCTGTTTGAAGAGCCTTCGGGTTGTAAGTTCTGGAGCAATAGCTCTGGAGTTGCCTGTTTGTGGAGGAGGCAAACAGGTCTATCTGTGGAATACCCCCACCTGTGGATCAACTGTAGGAATACCTCCCTTGACAGCATCCATTCGTGACTGTTTCAGGAGGTACTGCTTAAGGAGTCTGCCTGGTAATTCTATTGTGACAGGATGTAGGCTGCCTGTAGGGTGATCCCTGGGAGACAGCTAGTTCCCATACCTGAAAGGCCAGTTTCCAGAGGAAGTAGGACTTGGTCCCTCCTTGCTTGTTCAAGTACCACATCACCGTGGTACTGTCTGTGAAGATCTTCAGGATGCCCTATCTGAGGAAAGGCAGAAAGGTCTGCAGGGCAAGTATGGCTGACATTTCTTTGATGTTGATATGCCATTGCTTGTGTTTGTTTTTCCACAAACCTTGTACTTTCCTTGCGTCTAATGTTGTTCCCCAGCACAGATCTGAAGCTTGTGTGTGCATGATCTGAGAAGAGGAAGGCAATTGTAGAGGGAGACGCAGGTTTAGGGTCACCTGGGCCATCCACCACTTTAGCTCTTGGTGGAGGCAGGGCAGAAGTGGGATTCTGAACTCTAGGGGGTGAGAATGCTGGGCCCATACTGAGCGAAGATACCACTGCATCTTCCTCATATGTAATCTTGCCAGTGGCAGCATGGGAATTGTAGCAGCCATGTGGCAGAGAAGTTTGAGAAATGTCCTCACAGTCAGGGTGGGTGTAAGGAGAGCATATTGACTGAGTTGGGTCAGGGAAAGCACTTTTTCCTGAGGTAGGAAGGCCATCCTGAGGTCTGTTCTGATTCTGCATCCTAGGAGGACAATGTTTTGTGTAGGATTTAGACTGGATTTAGGGAAGTTTATAAGGAATCCTAAGGAGTGCAGCAGGAGCAGAAGATCCTGTGTGTGGTCCAGGAGGGTTTGCCTGCCTGCTGCCTGAATTAGCAGATAGTTTAGGTATGGGAAAATTTGCATACCTATTGTTCAGCAGTAAGCAATGACTGGGGCTAGGCATTTTATAAATACCCTTGGAGCAGCAGAAAGTCCAAAGGGCAAGGCACAAAACTGAAAATGCAAGGAGGCTGCTCTGAATCAGAAAAACTTTCTGGAGGATGGTTTTATTGGAATATGAAGTTAGGTTTCTTTGATGTCCAGGGTCACCATGAAGGCATGGGGAAGGATAAGAGGAGAGAGAATGGGCAGTGTTATCATCCTGAACGAAGGAACCTTCATGAATGGGTTGAGGTGGGGAAGGCCTAGGATGGGTCTCCATGGTCCCTCCTTCCTGGGCACCAGAAAGATTCTAGGAGTAGAAATCTCTCCCTCGGGCAGAGGAAGGGATGAGTTCTATGGTGCCTTGGAGCAGCAGGTGGTTCAGAGCCTCGAGGAGGAGGGACCATTGAGAGGGTGGAGGTAGCGGAATAGGACTTTTTTTTTTGGGGGGGGGCATCCAGGACATGAAGGAACCCTCCAGGATAGCTCAAACCCATTTTTTGGATGTCACTAGGGCCCATGCAGGAAGGCAGTGAGAGAGGTGGGAGGATAAAGGTATGGTGGGAGGAGGCAGACAGTCAGATGCTGCCTGTCCTTTCTGGAAAGGGAGGTCTCTGGGCAGAAGTTTGAGGTGTCCTCGGCCGAGAAGTCTGCCTCCTGTGTGGTCTTCTAGATGTGGAGGGGGCAGAGGGTCTACAATTCTTCCTGATAAGCTTGGCTGGGTAGTTTCTTTGAAATTTTGGGTTTGGAGAGAAGATGCTTTAGATCCTGGAGCCCTTTCCCTTTTTGCTGAAGTGACTTAAAGAGATCAGCTACCTTGGAGCCAAAAAGGGCAGTGTGATCCAAAGGAGCATCCAGGAGTCTGGCCTTAAAGTCATCTGGTAAAGGCTGAAGATGCAGCCAGGAGCATCTCCTCAATACAGAGGCAGATCCAGCCGACCTGACAGAGGCCTCTGGTGCATCATATGCTCATCTTAGGGAATGCTTATTGACTTGGGAAATAAGCCCAAGCAAGGAAGACAGGGATGTCTTTGCAGAGCAGTCAGGGATCTCATTAAGTTCCTTAAAAGCTTTGCCCAGTAATGCCAAGGAGTACTTGGCCATGTGTGACTGGATAATTTGTAGCCCTAAAGGCTAGAGTAGCTGAAGTGTATAGTATTCCTCCACCTTTCTATGGCCTTGCAGTCTTTATCAGCAGGCAAGACAGTGGTAGTGGGGAGAATTTTGGTAGCCCTGTCAGTGGCAATAGAAACTGTTGCTGGGTCAGCTGGAGGGCATTTGAAAAGAAATTTGTCTGCCTCAGATACTCTATGCAACCGGTCTGCCCTTCTAGGGGCAGGTATCTGGGAGTCAGGGTTTATACATGCTGCTGCAAAAGGATCCAGGAAGGCAGGCTGGACAGGAGGAATAGGGGCCAGGTTAGGCGATTCCATCTGGATCAAATCGTAAGGCAAGGTCTTCCACAGGAGAGTCAGGCTCAGCAGATGCTTCTTCTGTGGAACCCATACCACAGAGAAGATATTTGTGAAGAGTAGGGCAAGGAGTCCGACATTGCTTCCTCAGCAGGATGGCTAAGGGTAGTCTATGGCTGAATAGGCCTGGGACTCAGAAGATGTGGAGCAACATGAGGGAGGTCAGACATAGTTCCTAAGGGCAAGGAAGGCATTGTAATGAATTTCTGAAGGCCTGCCAGACTGGCAAGGCCTCGGGTTGAAGCGACATGCTTGGTCTTTGTTTTTTCTTTGCAGGCCTAACCGGCATCTGGCTGTCAGTCGGCCGTGAAGGAATAGAAGGAACGGCAGAGGCTTGCTCTTAAGCACCCATCTCTGAAGCTGGTTCCCCCCTTGGCGTCTGAATCAGGCGCCAGTATATCCTCCCCGAATGTGTCGTCCGCTCTGAATTTTGCGGCCTCCTAGTAAGTATCCGCTTTATCCATTGTGGCAGACGCTGGTTCCCTGGCCAAGCTACCACTGGCTACAGACCAGGAATCTGCGGCGGGAGGTGCGGTGGAAGTGGATGGCCTAGCAGACTTGGCCCTCTTCCTAGGTGGTTTGGATGGGGCATTGGTAGTGGATTCCATTCAGAGAGTTATCTACCCAAGATGCTGGTTTTCGAAATACAGATAGAGCGCCTGAAGTAGGCGAAGGGTCTTAGGGAACTAACTTACAAATTACAGTTTTTACAATCGTGATCCCTACCCAAACAAGAGAGACACTGGTCGCGAGTGTCTTTGTGGGGAATCTGGCGACCACAGTTACACTTGCTCTTACCGAACATTAACGAACTACATCAATTACAAAAGAACTGAAGAAAATCCCCAACAGGTTACTAATCTTAATGCGAAACTGATCAGACGTTCGCGAGTAGCAGGAACACCTGATGTACAGCTGGCGGCTGAAAAGTTCTGAGGACTGGTGTGCGCAGACGTCACTTTTATGGCCCACGTACCAACCTACACATCAGACACCAACATGGACTGAAAAAGCTTTGGAAATTTGGCCGAACAAGTTGATGGGAAGAATGGTAAACCCACTAGTGAATACTGCAACACTGGAATAGAAGGACATCTTGGATTCCAAGGTAACTGGAGAATGGAAAGCCATAAAGCCATCGTCCATATCAGTTGTGAAGGAAAAACTTTGCACATTAAATTTATAAAACTACAGTTGTACGTCTTGTTTGTTATAAAAAATTTATTACTAACTGTGTTTACAGTGAAATAGTGTTGTGCTGCAAAATATATTTATCAGTGTGCAATTTGGTGCTTTAAACAGACTAAAGATGCAGTCATGCAAAACTCCTCTGATTCAGCAGTAAACAGCCAGCAAGACTGTCTTAAGACTACTTTGGTTCCAGTCCAGCCCAGCAAGCACAGCACAGTGGCAGCACCTTCAAGAAAATTAAAATTTTCACTGAGGATGGTGTAGGCCTTAGGGCCATGAAGGCCTGCATCAGGAATTGAGTAAAGGACCGCCAGCCCGGTTGACTTTCAGGTAGGGTATATAAATGCTTAGTTTTCAGTCTTCTTTTAGAGGGAGCAGTTTTAGGAGACAATGTAGGTCTACAATCTAGGGTTTTAGCAACTGAAGGAGCCTCAGATTTGTGAGATCCAGAATGGTGCCCGGTAGAACCTGGTTCCCCCTCGATATCAGGAATAACAGTCTGAATCATCTCCGCAGACGTGCCAGGCCTTGAGTACAGCTACCTCGAGGGAGGCCATAACAGTGGACGGCTCTAGCGGGTGTCCCTCAACCCCTATATTGGCTGTTGGCAGGGTGACCGATGACAGAGAGGCAGTGGTGGTAGGCCATGAAACTTTGGTCTTTTTCTTGATGGTTCTATCGGTTCTGCCAATTCCAGATCCATCTGGACAGCTAGCTTCATAAGCCTTTGATTTTCTAAGTACAGGTCAAGGTAGCCAAATGGCTTCTAAGAGTTTTAGGGACGAAGGACTGGCACATGGGGCAGAAAGTATGGTCATGTTCCCAGCCTAGACAGAAGACGCAATGGTCATGGGTATCTTTATGTGGAATTTGACGTCCTCGTTGACATTAGCCAATGTCAACTAAGAAAGCTAAAAGTTGAAAGCAGCTAACCAAGCTTCAAGTAATATCAGTAAGAAATCCCCAATAGGGTACTTGGCTTTGGATGTCTTGATAAAGAGCAGCGATGCAAATCGATCTGACGTTCGACTGCGGCAGAAAAGTTCAGAGGTCTGCACATGCAGACGTCACATTTAAGGCCCCTGGTTTATGGCCCTACATGTGATGCCCCATGCACCAACAGCAACCAGGCCGAAAGCTTTTGTATAGGAGCAGACATTCGGGTCACCTGAGGTGGAGAATCCCACAGGATGAATACTGCAACATGACAATAAAAGGACATCCCCCAATTGAATATGTATTGAAAACAACTTCCCCCTCATCCTGTCCACATCGGCTTCAATCATATTTCTGGAAGAATGTGTAGAAGATAGTGTTGATGATGGTCTGGAATAGTGATGCTTAGGACACCACTCCAAGGAGGAGGAAGGCAGTCGAGAGGAGACCAGATCCAGGACCAACGGTGGTGATCGGATGCTAGGAAAAACGTTTTCAGGTCTATACTTTTGATTTGAAGGCTTAGAAATTTTGCAGAGGGCTTCAGAACCTGGATCTGAAGATGTGGCTGGATCCAGGGAAATACTTTCTTGCATTCTTTTTATCCAATTTCTTGGGGTTTTGAGCCCCAGAGGATACTGATGAAGACTTGGAAGGGAGCAAACCTCTTAATATTCATTTATTTTTCCTGTTGAGAAAACCTCTAGGGTTAAAGGCTTTGCAAATATCACAGTTTGTGTAGAGATATGTTAGGCCTAAACGAACATTCAGAACGCACATCCAAAAACGGTACTTTATGGCCACAGGTCGTATATGTTTAAAACCCAAAAGCTTCATATTTTTTAAACACTACTCTAAAAAGAAAAGAAAGATTTTCTTTTTAATAATTAGAAAGGGGAAAAAATGTTAACAATGGTAATTAAACTAGCACTAAAAAAATACAAAGAACAGGGGATAACAACAATTGCATTTAAAACTACACAAGAGTGAAAAGGGAGTCAGCGCTAAAAAAAAAAATGTAGGTTTTATAGGGAAAAAGTTTTTAAAGGTAAAAGATAGTTATAATAAAAAGATTCTCATTCACAAGAAAAGAAGTCACTATAGTCCAAAGTATACAGTGACCACATCCATACGCTAAGACAGGAAACGAGATCCAAGTATGTTAGATCACTATGGCATTACGGGTACGGGAAGAGCTCCAGATTGCGTTCCATGAGCTGGAAAAAGCAGTGAGTCGGATATTATCTGAACCAAAACAGTGAATGAAAATGATGTCAGATTACATGTTCAACTTATTCCACAAGACAATGTATGTACTAGGGTTAACTGCTACAATTTCCTCTCTTGCAATCCCTAGTCTGTCCAACCACAACATGACAATGCATCAATTGTCAGGCCAAGATTATTCTACACCTGCATTCCTCAGCACAATCCAGCCACGAAGCAAGGGCAACATGCAAAATAGGAAGACACATGACCAGCAAATATAGAACTTGCATTGCATGTAGAAATCCAGCTACACTCACTGGAAAGGAGGGGTTGTCCAAAGGATCACACAGTTCAGCTAGTAGTGCATATCCTGTACCACCCGATTTCAGAAGTCAGCAACAGGTTAACGGTTGGGAAGAAAGCAAACAATACAAATTATCCAGAGTCAACGAAAGGTTAAATGGACATCTCTTTTTCAAAATGTATGCATCAAGAGAAACCTCCTCTTAACGGTGTCAAAGTTAAAGCAATAGCTATAAAGATGTGAAAACCAAAGAAAGTGGCTATAGCACAAATGCCTGTAAAACTGCTTTATTTTGAAGCAAATAACAGAATAGCTGCACAGCTGGTGATGTGGTTTCTGACAGCAACGTATTTTAACAATTTGTTGCTTAAATGACAGGACTCTGGTGAGTAATCCACTTGGAGATGATTTACCTCTATTGTTTTTTTTTTTCCTCCTGAGCTCATGTGGTCTCCAACAGCGAGCCGACATCATCTTGTCCAGGGTGTAAAAGCCCCTCTCCCATAGTGAACTGGTTTAAAAACAATTCTCACACCACTTCCGGGAAGAATTAAAATTGGAGTCACTCCCAAGGGAAAAAACAAATCCTGGCTAAATAGTTATCCTTTGTTGACCAGGTTAGTCCCATTAGTGAATTTTTTCAGAGGAGACCTGAGATATTTATGCTACTAGGTGAAATTTTGCTAGGTCATCAGCAAATTTCCACTACCTGCTTCAATGGGTGCCATGAAATCTTTTGCATGCACCTGTGCTATCACCACCTCAAGCAGATGGGGCCTCAGTTTAATACCTCATTCAAAGGATGGCACACACAGGAGTGCAGCCGTACCCCCATCCTCAACTCGGGACAGACCAGATTAAGGTATCTAAACAAGGAGCCATCATCCAAGGGGGAACATTTCTGGCTTGCAATGGGATAGGTTTCCAACAAAGCTAGGGACCAGGGAGTTTAAAATACATTCATAAGCAACCAGCTTTGATCTTCCAGCTCTGAACTATCAAATAGGAAATGCGATAAAACTTGTGTAGTTTTTTTCATGTGTTCTTGATATCTGCCACCAAATAGAGGGGGCCTCCATCAACTCCTCCTTGTCCTGCTACACCTGGTCAAACAAGGAGCACATGCTTAAGTGCAAAAACAGGCTAGCCTCTAAGGTATCCTACTGCTGAAATACCCTGATAAGCAGAGACTCTCAAGTCCTCAGCTCCAAGAATGGACTTGGTGTTGTTCAAGAATCCACAAGCACATCTTACTGCATAAACTGCTCTAACACTTCATGGCTCACTGCTTGGCAAATCCCACCTTTGTACAAGTATAAGCACATCTTACTGCATAAACTGCTCTAACACTTCATGGCTCACTGCTTGGCAAATCCCACCTTTGTACAAGTACAAGCACAAGCCACCATGCTTACATACCATAACATGAGTTTCCAGCCTCAACTCCCCCTTCAGAGCAAGAAACTATGCCCAAGGCTCCGACTTGTACATGTGGAACTTACAAACATACATGCAATGGAGGCCCTCAAACTCTCCAACAGATTTGATGTCCAGCATTAGAGTTTGCACAACTGGTTCTGCAACAAGGAAAGGCCAACAAAAACTGGGGGTAGGGACTGGCAACTGACAGAAGATCTCTGATAGAGTCATAAATGCATCCATGACATCTCACCATCCACAGCAAGACATACATTCAGGCATGCCAATAGCTCTGTTAAAATAATGGCTGCCATCAACATCACAAAGCTGAGACGACCAAGCTAGTACCCTTCCGATTATCTTCAAAGGCTGAAGAAATGATTTTGCGTGCCTTTTTAGCAGGCTAGAAAAGACAAGGAAATGCATTTCCAGCCTTGCCTTGATTAAAGCAATACCCAGAGTCTGATGACTTCTCCCAAATGCCCTCCAATCGTGACCTTGTAAGGCCTACAACAACGGAAGCACCACATTTCAAAAAGGTGCCACTAGATGCTAGTCCAGGTAAGAGAAAGTACAGTTTTGTACCTACCATAAATGTAGATGTCCGAGAGGTATGCATCTGCAGTCCTAACAAATGGGTTGTCCTGGCCTCAGGCAGCCCTTTGGTCGGCCGGATTCCAAAGTCTGGGTCTGGCCTCGGCTGATGTCGCACTTCTCCCGACGTCATAGCTGCAGTTCTGCGGGTATAAAGGCATCAGCCGACGCCATTTTCCTCCGTGTTTCTTGCCCCAGATGCCAGGTGCCCTCTAGGAAGGCTAAATTTGGATAAATGCAAATGTTTCCAAACAATAGAGAGCAAATAGAAAAGAACATGTATATACATATATACAAACAAATACACCATAATAGATTCCCCCAGCTAGCTACAAGATGGGCAAATACCCTAGGAGTACCACAGAGGGGAAGGAGGGTGGGTAATCCTGACTGCAGATGCATACCTCTCGGACATCTACATTTATGGTAGGTACAAAACTGTACTATGTCCTTCAAGGATGCATCTGCAGTCCTAACAAATGGGTAGAATACCATAGCCAAACTGGGGAGGAGGCACTAAGGAGGCACTAAGTTTATGGTGTAGTTAAGATCCCTTGCAAAACAGCAGTGGCAAAACCTGCTCGGGATCTGGAGTATAAAGGTAGATTATAATGCTTGGCAAATGTATGCACGGAGCTCCAAGTAGCAGCCTCTAAAATGTCTTTGGTAGCCACTCCTCGTAAGAAAGCTGTAGTAGTGGCTGTAGCCCTTGTGGAATGAGGTCTGATGTTTTCTGGAGTTGCCTTTCCATGAAAAGAGTAACAGAATCTAATGCAATTTCCTATCCATTTTGAGATTGTTTGTTTTGAAATTGCTTTTCCTTCCATTCCTGTTGCATATGCTACCAGAAGCTGGTCAGTTTTTCTGTTGTTCTTGGTTCTGTCCAGGTAGTAGCGCAATTGTCTGTGTACATCCAAGGTATGCAGCAATCTTTCCCCCCTGTTCTGCGGGTTGAGAAAGAATGTTGGCAGGTGTATTGCTTGGTTTAATGATACCCTAGAGACCACCTTTGGCATAAAGGTAGGATTAGTTCTCATGGACACACTATCCTGATGGAAGATAAGGAAGGGCTGTACTGCCATCAATGCCTGTAATTCAGAAACCCTTCTAGCTGAAGTGATTGCAAGCAGGAATGCAGTCTTCCAAGATCAGTACTGTAATTCTGCTGTTGCTGCTGGTTCAAAAGGGGGGAGTGTCAACTGTTCTAACACAAAGTTCAAGTCCCATGTAGGCAATGGTGGTTTCCTTGGTGGCTTTACATTTTTAATTCCTCTGAGAAACTGCCTGAGTAGAGGTTGAGAAAAGACTGGAGGATCCATGTTGTATTCTGCTGAAATTGCTGATGCATGAATCTTAATGGAGGAATAAGACAGACCATTGTGGAAAAGCTCTGCTCTGCTGCTAACACAAAGTTCAAGTCCCATGTAGGCAATGGTGGTTTCCTTGGTGGCTTTACATTTTTAATTCCTCTGAGAAACTGCCTGAGTAGAGGTTGAGAAAAGACTGGAGGATCCATGTTGTATTCTGCTGAAATTGCTGATGCATGAATCTTAATGGAGGAATAAGACAGACCATTGTGGAAAAGCTCTGCTAAGTATTCCAGGATGTTAGCTATGTTTGCCAATGATGCATCTACTCCTTTTGTTGCACTCCAAATGAGATATCTTTTCCATTTTGCTGAATAAGTTTTCCTTGTTGAGGGTCTGCGAGCCTCCAAGATAATGTCTTTAACCCTTTGAGATAAATCTGGGTTATTTTTCCTTATGTAATGTTCCAAGCAGCTAGCTGCAGTGTTTTCAAGTTTGGATGCAGGATTTTGAAGTTGTTCTGTGTTAGCAGTAGAGGTAGTAGGGGTAGTGGCCATGCGTGTTCCCGGGACATACTCCTCAGTAGCGGGTACCAATGTTGCCTCGGCCAATCTGGAGCTATCAAGATGATCCTCGGGTGATCTTTGATCTTCAGTAGCACTTTGTGCATCAAAGGAAGAGGTGGGAATGCATATGCTGTCAGGTTTTCCCAACTGAAGGATAGGGAGTCCACCTTCCAAGCAAGTGGGTGGTATGTCCTTGTGCAGAATTTTTTCAATTGGTGGTTGTGTGGGGATGCGAACAGGTCTATTTCTGGCAATCCCCATTTCCTTGTGATGGCTTTGAAGATGTCTGGATGCAGCATCCATTCGTGGGCATCCGTGGTGGTTCTGCTTAAGATATCTGCTAGAATATTTTCTTTTCCTGGCACGAATATGGCTTGGAGCTGAATGTTGAGGCTCAGGGCCACATTCCAGAGGTCCATTGCCATCTGGCATAGAGGATATGAATGCGTGCCTCCCTGTTTGTTGATATACCACATAACTGTGGTGTTGTCCGTCCTTATCAGCAAATGACCCTGTTGTAGAAATGGTCTGAATGTCTGAATTGCCTGTTTTACTGCCAGCATCTCTTTTTGATTTATGTGTAGGTTCATCTGGTCTTGAGTCCATAAGCCTTGTATGCACTTGTCCACCATGTGTGCCCCCCAACCGAGGTCTGAGGCGTCCGTGGTGATAGTCTGGCTTGGGTGAGGCCTGTGGAAGGGCAGTCCTTTGTTCAATTGACAGGCCTGGGCCCACCAGTAGAATTCTTGCTTTAGGCATGGAATTATTGGAATTTTGGTTTCTAGGCTGTGCTTGTGCTGAGACCATAAATTCCTCGGGTACCATTGCAACTTCCTCATATGTAGTCTGGCATGTGGAATTAATATTATGCAGGATTCCATGTAACCCAGGGCTTGCAGGATTTTCCTTACTGTAAGCTGGTTCTGTGTTGTTAATGCCATGAAATAGAGTGGTAGCTGCTTCTGTTTTTCTGCTGTGAGGAATGCCATCTGGTTTGATGTGTCCAGTTCTGCACCCAGGAAGGTTATCCTTTGGGATGGTATCAGCCTTGACTTTTTTGTGTTTGACTGTGTATCCCAGGGCTTGCAACAGGTGAATAACCTTTTTCAAATCTTTTGTTAATTTGTCTTTGCTGTCCGCTTGTAACAGGCAGTCGTCCAGGTATGGATAAATTTGAATTCCCTGAAGCCTGCAATGAGCAATTACTGATGCCAGGCATTTCGTGAATACTCTGGGCGCAGTAGATAAGCCAAAAGGCAATGCTGAGAATTGATAATGCTCTGATCCTGCAAGAAATCTGACGTATCTTCTGCAATTTGGTCGTATGGGGACGTGCAGGTATGCCTCCTTGAGATCCAGAGTCACCAGCCAAGACTCCTTGCCCAGCATGGGAAGAAGTTGCTGTAGGGTCAGCATTTTGAAATTTGGAACAATGAGATATGTGTTTAGAGCGGACAGGTTGAGGATAGGTCTCCATTGTTTTTCCTTTCTTGGTACTAGGAAAAGCCTTGAATAAAATCCTTGCCCTTGTTCCATAGCCGGTACCTTTTCTATAGCTCTCATCCTTAGTAAGTGGTCTATTTGTTGTAGAGTGTTTGTCCTTTGGTTTGGAGGTAGGTTTGGCATTCCTCTCTTCCTTGGAAGAGTATGGAAGTGAAACCTGTAGCCTTTGTCTATTGTCTGTAAAATCCATTTGTCTCCTGTAATGTAATGCCAATTTACTGAAAATAAGGCTAATTTTCCGCCTAAGGGTGCTGCCAGTTGTTCCCTGGTAGGCTGTTTCAGAGCCAAGTCACTGTGATTGTCCTGTAGAAGTGGTAGTGGCTGGATCTGTGGCAGTAGTTCTCTGGCTGTTAGGCTGCCACTGACGTCCCCTGTAGGCACCTCTGGATTGACCTCTGCCTCTAGGGCATCTATTTCTGCTTCTCTGTGCTCTGGTGGTGTCTGGAAAGGACCAATTCTTGGAAGGCCAGTTCCTACTAAACCTCGGAGGCTGGACCTGTAAGAAATCCTTGACTGTCTGGACAGATTTAGCTTTTTCTTCCACCTTCAACACTTGCTGTGCAGGGGAACCAAACAAACTGTGCTTTTCCATGGGAGCATCTAGAAGCTTTGACTTTACATGGTCTGGTAAGGATTGTTCTTTTAACCATGCATGCCTTCTGATCACTGTACCAGTCATAGCTGATCTAAAGGAAGCCTCCAGTGCATCATAGCCGCATTTTAAGGAATGATTACTGACCTGCTGAGTGTTATGCACCAAATCCTGAAGGGACTTACGGTCTAAAGGTTCAGGTGAGGACAGTTTTTTAGTGAGCTGATCTAACAGAAATTCCTGATACTGAATCATGTGGAATTAACAGTTTAAGGCCCTAGCCGAAAGAGTAGCAGAAGTATAAACTTTTTTACCCCATCTCTCCAATGCCCTAGATTCCCTTTCAGAGGGGAGGGGGTTTTTGGTAGAGGCAACTGCTACAGCTTTGGGGCCCTGTGAAATAGTTTCAGGATCTGCAATAGGAGCCTTATACAAATGATAATGTGTGTCTGGAACCCTGTAGTATCTGTCGGGCTTAGCAGGGGCCGGAGGCAGTGAGTCAGGGGAAGTACAAGCATCATTAAATGCATCATCCACAACTGTAAGTACTGGAGGAATAGCTAAAGGCCTATGCTGTGGTAAATGCAAAAAAGTCCTAAGCCTTTTCCTAGAGTCTGAAAAATCCTGGCCCTGCCATTGAAATTGTTCCCTCATAGCATGCAAGGTTTCCCCAAAAGAAAATTCCTCAGGAGGAGAGGCAGAAGGTATGGAATCCACTGCATCAGAGTCCTCATATGGAGAATAAGGGCCCTCTGGAGGACTTGTATTTTCTGAATCAAAGGAATAATCTGAAGAAACTGGCTCAGGGGGCTCTGCTCTAAGCCTCTTCTCTGGAGGTGGGTGAGAGGCCCTGTCAGGGTGAGACTGGGTTCCCCTGATCAAAGAAATGAGATCCTCTGCTAGACTAAGCATTTGAGTACTAGAGCTAGGCCTGTGAGAGGGGGCTTTAGCAGGCACGGCCTTTGAAGATTTAGCTGCTTTAGCCCTGGCAAAAGCCTTAATTGACATGGATGCAGGGGGCCTAGCAGCTCCACGTGCAGGAGAAGATACATCTAAGGGGATAGTATCTGATAAATCCTGAGAAACTGTAAGAGCAGGTGGATTTTCAGTAGCAGATTCAGCCATGCTGGAAGAGGCCTCGGTAGAAGGAGGTATGTTTTCGGCCGAAGGAAGAACCTCAGCCGAAACCGAGACACTCGCGGTTGGCTTAGCCGCGGTTTCGGCCGAAACTGCGGACCGCGAGTGTCGGTCCTTTTCCTTACGCTTTTTAGCTAAATGTGAAGTCGGAGTCTCCGACGGCATGATATAAGCAAAAGCGGAGCCGAAAAACTCCTCTGCAAACTCCGACCGACGTCTAAGTGTTCGTCGGTTGAAGGAAGCACAGGCTAGACAAGCTGCTACGTTGTGGTCTGGGCCTAAACAAGGTAGGCAGTAAGAGTGGAAATCTTTATGAGGTATTAGTTTCCCACAAGTTAAACAGTTATTCACTTTTTCTGACATCGGCTGAGGCAAGAAAGAGTCCCCAACGGGGTACTTAGCTTTTTAGAAGTCTTCGGTAGTAGCAATCTCTGGTTCTGACCGACCGGCACTTGCGAACAGCTTCTGCTTCGGGCGCCACGCGGCAAGAAAGACTGAGGAAAATGGAGTCGGCTGATGCCTTTATACCCGCAGAACTGCAGCTATGACGTCGGGAGAAGTGCGACATCAGCCGAGGCCAGACCCAGACTTTGGAATCCGGCCGACCGAAGGGCTGCCTGAGGCCAGGACAACCCATTTGTTAGGACTGCAGATGCATCCTTGAAGGACATCACAGAACCTTTTACCTGCAAGATCTACATCACAATGGTTACTACCACCATCAGTAAGCAATTCCAAGTGAAAATAGGAAACGGAAGAGCATTTTCTAGTGATAATGGTTATTTGTACACAACTAGCTCAAGGAAAGTACAGTTGTGTACCTACCATAAATGTAAATGTTTTAGTGTATTCACTGTTGCAGTCATTACTCTTGGTTATCCTGCTGGCAGGCTACCCGCAGTCGGCCTGAATTCCAAAGTCTAGGTCCGGCGTCGGCTGCTGTCTTCTCTTCCCTGACGTCAGTGCGCCAGGGGTATAAAAGATGCAGCAGATGCCATTTTCTTAAGTTTTTCTTGCCCCACGTCAGGTGCCCCCAAATTGGTAGGCTGAAAAATTATGCCAATACGTATGCATGCACAAAAACAAACATTTCCTTCATCTACAAGCAAATACACCACATAGGTGGTAGTGCATTGTAAAAGTGTGCACTGAACTCCAAGTTGCAGCCTCCAAGATGTCTTTGGTTGGTACTCCTCTGAGGAAGGCTGCTGAAGTGGCTGTTGCTCTGGTAGAATGAGGCCCAATACCCTTTGGCACTGATTTGCCATGTTGAGAATAGCAGAAACAGATGCAATGGCCTATCCATTTAGAAATAGTCCGTTTTGAGATGGCCTTTCCTTGTGACCCTGCAGCATATGACAAAGTTGCTCAGTCTTTCTGAAAGCTTTAGTTCTGTCCAAGAAGCGTAGCTGACTGTGCACGTCCAAAGAATGCAGAATTTTCTCACCCTTGTTCTGTGGGTTTGGATAGGAAGTAGGCAAGTGAGTGGCTTGGTTGAGGAGCATACTGGACACCACCTTAGGCATAAAGGTTGGGTTTGTCCTCAGAGAAACCCTGTCTGGATGAAAAATAAAAGGTTCCACAGCCATGAGTGCTTGTAACTCCGAGACTCATCTTGCAGAGGTTATTGACAGGAGCAGAGCTGTTTTCCAGGATAAGAATTTTATATCCGCTCTGGAGGCTGGCTCAAAAGGAGGCAGTGTGAGTATTTCCAAGACATAATTGAGGTCCCATGCCAGAATTGGTGCTCTCCTTGGAGGCCTGATGTTTTTGGCCCCTCTGAGGTACTGCCTTATTAAAGGATGAGAAAAGATAGGTGGTTCCGTATTGTAATGGGCTGAAATGGCAGAGGCATGAATCTTAATTGATGAAAAAGCAAGGCCTTTGTCCAGCATCTCCGTTAGGTATTGTAAAATCTGAGGGATATTTGGTATATGTGTCAATGCCTTGTTCCCGGTTCCAAGCACAGAATCTCTTCCATTTTTCTGCATAAGATTTTCTGGTACTGGGCCTCCTGGCCTCCAAGATAACAGCCATAACAGCTTTTGAAAGAGGAGTGTTTTGAATGGCTACATTATCCGCCATGCTGCCAGATTCAAGGTCCTGAGCTGGCTGTGCAGGATCAGATTGTTTTGTTGGGTCAGAAAGTGAGAAGTCTGAGGCAATATCCATGCTGGACCTTGAAACAAGCTCTTTAGGATTGGGTACCTGTGCTGGCGTGGCCAGTCTGGTACAATCAGGATCATTTTTGGCTTCTCTTGTCTGACCTTTAGGAGTACCCTGGGAAGGAGAGCAGTGGAGGAAAGGCATATACTGTTAGATTTTCCCAGCTGAAGGAAAAGGCGTCCACTCTCCATGCTTGTTTGCGATAAATCATTGTGCAAAATCTCCAATTGGCAGTTGTGAGGGGAAGCAAATGGATTTATGTCTGGGAATCCCCATTTCCTTGTTATCATGCTGAAGACTTGTGGATCCAGTTTCCACTCGTGGGGATCCATGAGGTCTCTGCTTAGTTCGTCTGCCAGAGTATTTGTTTTTCCTGGCAGGAATTGTGCTTGCAGGTGAATTTGATAAGTCAATGCTGTGTCCCATAAGGTCATTGCTTGTCTGCAGAGGGGGTAGGAATGTGTACCTCCCTGCTTGTTTATGTACCACATGACCGTAGTATTGTCCATCAGTAGCTGTCCTGGATGAAGTAGATCCTTGAAAGCTGTCAGGGCATTCTGAACAGCTAGCATCTCTTTTTGATTGATGTGAAGATGCATCTGTCTTGCAGGCCATGTGCCCTGAATACATTTTCCTGCCATATGGGCCCCCAGGAATAATCTGATGCATCCGTTGTCAGCGTCTGTCTGGCTGTGGGTAAACTGAATGGCAGACCCTTGTTGTGGTGACAGGCCTCTGCCCACAATCGAAACTCCTGTTGCAGGCAGGGAATGAGGGTAATTACTGTCCATGGCTGTAGCAATGCTGAGTCCAAACACTTTTTAGATACCATTGTAGTTTCCTCATATGCAGTCTGGCATATGGAATTAGTAGAATGTAGGATGCCACGAAACCTAAAGCCTGCAGGATTTTCATTGCAGATAACTGGGTGTTTGTTGCCAATTTTTTTGAAGAAAGAAGTCAGTTTTTGTTTGTCTGGAGTGAGACAAGCCATCTGGGCAGTTGTATTTAAGCTTACACCCAGGAATATTATCTCTTGAGAGGGCACTAGTTTTGATTTCTTTTCGTTTACTATGTACCTTAGGCTAATTAGTAATCTTTTTACAAACGCCAGATGCTTTAGAAGAATGTCTTTGTTCTCTGCTTGAATAAGCGAGTCAAGTCGTCCAAGTAGGGATATATTTGAATTCCTCTGTCTGCAAAATGCAATTACTGCTGCCAGGCATTTTGTGAATACCCTGGGCGCAGTAGATAAGCCAAAGGGCAGTGCAGATAATTGGTAGTGCATTAAGCCAGCTATGAATCTGAGGTATCTTATGCAAGATTGTCTGATTGGAACATGCAGGTATGCCTCTTTTAGGTCCAAAGTTACGAGCCAAGCCTTCTTGCCCAGCATGGGCAGTAGCTGCTGTAGAGTCAACATCTTGAATTTTGGAACTTCCAGAAACATGTTTAGTATAGACAAGGCCCAGTACTGGTCTCCAGGTTTTGTCCTTTCTGGGCACTATGAAAAGTCTGGAGTAAAACCCTTGCCCCTGCTCTTGTTGTGGTATTTGTTGAATGGCCCTCATGTCCATGAGGGCTGTAATTTGCTTTTGTGCCTCTGCCCATTGATTGTGTGGCAGGTCTGGCATACCTTTTGACCTTGGCAGGGTGTGAAAATGGAACCTGTAGCCTTGGGACACTATGTTCAAGACCTATTTGTCTTGGGTAACCATTTGCCAATTTGATGAAAAAGTGCTAGTTTTCCCCCTAAGGGGGGCTGTCAAAAGAAAAGTGCTTGGATCTGGCAGAGGAAAGTCATTGGGACTGTTTCCTGTAAGGTTGTGATATGTCTTATCCACGTCTGGAGGTAGGAGCACCCCACTGTTTAGGCCTGTATGAGCCTTGGGGCGGAGATCTGCCTCTGGGACGGCTGTATCTGCCTCTGTGGGCAGACACTGGAAAGGACAAATTTTTTTTTGAAGGCCAGTTCCTGCTAAATCTGGATGGTTGCACCTGTAAGAAATCCTTAACTGTCTGCATGGATTTCGCTTTATCCTCCATTTTCAACACCTCTTCTGCTTTAGCACCAAAGTATCATGCTGTAATGGGGCATGTAATAATTTTGCTTTAACATGATCAGGCAGGTTCTGTTCCTTTAACCAAGCATGCCTTCTAATAACAGAACCTATAACAGCGGCCCTGCAAGAGGCCTCCAGAGAATCATAACCATATTGCAAAGTATGCTTTCCCACTTGTTCAGCCGCATGCAAGAAATCCTGCATTTCCTTGTTCTCTGAACATTCAGTATTTGTCAACATTTTCTGTTTAAGAGGTGACATTAAGTATTGCTGATATTTAAGCATATGAAACTGATAATGTAAAGCCCTTGCAGCCAAGGTAGCAGAAGTGTAAACTTTTTTTCCCTATCAGAAGAGACAGAGTTTTTTGCAGTGGAAGCTTTGACCCCTTTGGGACCCTGAGATATAGTTTCTGGGTCAGCAGTGGGGTTTTTATATAGGAATTTATGAGAATCCGGGACCCTGTAGTAACGGTCTGGCTTAGCAGGTGCAGGAGGTAAAGAGTCAGGGGACAGCCCGGACTCTGAAAATACATCATCTATCATCTACAATGTCTAGAACAGGTGGAATAGCAAGGGGTCTGTGCTGAGGAAGCAGCAGAAAGTCTGAGCCTTTTCTTAGATTCAGAATAATCTTGGCTCTCCCATGGAAATGCTCCCTCATGGTATGCAGGGTTTCCCCAAAAGAATAATCCTCAGGAGGAGAGGCTGAAGAAATGGATTCTTCAGCATCAGAGTCCTCATAGGGAGGCATGGAATAATCATATTCAGAAGAGGAATCAGAGGAAATAGAAACATGATCAGAAGAAACATATTCTGTCTCTTGCCTAGGCCTCTTATCAGGAGGGGGATGGGAACCCCTGATCAAAGTAATGGTCTTCGGCCATTTTAAGCATCTGTTTTTTAGGCATGGAAGTCTGAGTAGGAGAATGCTGTACTTGTTTCTCTGTCTTTAGAGCTGCTTTAATCTTTGAAGCTGAAGATGGTTTAACTAGATCCCTAGTGATATCTGCATTGCTTACTGTACTTATTTCCTTGTTTCACTTGAAAGAAAGTTACTGTTTGTCGTTTTTGCATTTAAGTTACCTGTAACACATTGCATTTAAGTTACCTGGCACTTGCTCACTAATGCAATTATACAAGTCAACACTAAAAAATTAAAAGCTCTACACCCTCACAAACTCCCCTTGAGTACCTTGTTCCCCATCGGCCCTTTTTTTTCCAATTATAAAGGAAATTCAAATACTATTCTAGCATGTCCAAAGGTCAGTTGTCAATCTCCTCTCCAGTCCAGCTGGTGAATCTGGGAATCTCGAGGCAATGTTACAACTGCCTCATGTACACAGACAACCCTCTCCTCCTCCCAACAAATTCCAACACGTGAGAGATGCAACCATATAGCCAAACTGGAGAGGCTAAGCTCTCTCAATTCAGTACTGGCGTAATAAGTCAGGAGGAGAAGGAAACCGCACTCACTACAATTCCAGTCTGACATAGACCTACCACGACAGCAAACCAAACACAAACACACAAAAACCATACTCAGAGGCTCTAAATAAAAATCTGCCTAAGCAGCAGGGACCTCCAAAGCAGACACCCAAGCAACCGCTACCCCAAAACAAAACACGTGCAACACATAGCTCACAAAGCCAGTGTGCCGAACTGTCACAGCCCTTAAGGCTAAACAACACACCTGATACACTTGTAATAGGTGACTACCGTCAGGCACACTGACGTCCCGCTCACCAGGTTGAACAAGGAGAAGGTCACTGTGAGCTGCCTGCTGGGCGCTAGGATCCGCCACATAACACAAGCACTCAGGTCACTCCAAGGCAAGTACAAATATGACTGTCATTGTCCATGCTGGTGTGAATGACCTGAGACTTACTTCCCTGGACTACATGAAGAGACATATAAGAGGAGCGCTCTGAGCATGTAGCCCAGGCCGGTATGACCCTGACCTTGAGTAGCATCTTACCCTCACCAAGAATGATGCCACAATAGGAAGACAAGATGATCAATTTCAACAATTGGCTTAAGTATTGGTGTCATTCAAAGGGGATCTTGTCAGCCTGGGATGACATGCTCGACAAGCCACGATGCTTCGCTAGGGATGGCTTGCACCTGTCACCCCATGGGCTTTCGGATATTGGCAAAGGCTCTTGCTTCCCCCATAGTGCCTTTTTTAGGCAAGGCTCAAAAGACAAACCCACCTCCATAGGTATCACAAGGGATAAGAAACTAAGAGTAATGCTACTCAACGCCAGAAGTCTAAACCTCAAGATGCACGCACTCGAAACTCTCCTTAGCATGGAGAACATAAATATCTGTGCAGTAACAGAAACCTGGTTCAAGGCTCCCGAGAGCACCCCAGCACTACCAGGTTATACCTCATACCATGCTTTTCGGCCCCAAAACTTGGACCGAACCACAAAAGGAGGGGGAGTATCAATATTCGTTAAAGATACCCACACTTCCAGGTTGGTGGCACAGCACGAAGCATCAGAGACTATCCATGTGCAACTAACAGTGGGTAAAACTGCCTTCCAGTTTATAGCCTGCTACAGACCACCCTCCCAAACCCAGGAACTCCACTCGGCCTTCCTGAGAACACTGGAAAATATGAAGGTCTCTCCAAACACCATCATATTGGGTGACTTCAACTACCCAAACACCCTAGCCCAAAGGTTCCTAGAATTTATAAACTCAAATGCTATGGAACAACTTGTTACCACTCCCACAAGAGGGGAAAACATACTGGACCTGATCATCACCAACATGGGGATTCTATGCTCCAGACCAGAAGTGTATCCCTCATTGGTAAGATCAGACCATAAACTAATCTAACTGGATATTCACATCCCGACCCCACCCCCTGCCCAGAAAACCACAGTGAAAACCTTCTCTAAAGCAAATTTCACACGCCTCAAAACCGAGGTGGAATCCTTCAAAGCCCCTGAGCCTGTGGAAAATACGGCCCAGACGGCAGAATCCTTTTTAAAACGCATTCTATGAACACCTTCAGGAATGCATGGATCATGCAATCCCAAAAAAAACCAAGACCCAATCCTCCAAAGGCAGACATCCTGTCTGGTGGACCCCAGCCATAAACAAACTACACAATAGAAGGAGGAAGCTACTACATGAGAGAGCAAAATCCCAAAAAGGGAAGGCATCTCTGATCAGTATTAGCAAAAAACTACAGGCACTCATAAAATCGTCAAAGGCCAGCTTCGAGAGAAAAATTGCACAGGACACCAAGGATAATCACAAGGCTTTCTTTAGTTATGTTAGGAACCTGGGTGGGAATTCCCAGATATGCTCAGAATTAGTCCAAAAGGACAAAAAATACATCGAACCCACAGACATTGCCAACATCCTAGCTGACAGGTTCAGCGCAACTTCTCCCCCCCTCCCCACCAAAGGGGGCAAATATCTATCCCAGCAGAGTGCTGCACCCCTGACATCTCAGATGCTCAGGTAAGAGCCGCCCTCTCCAAAGCAAAAAACACAGCATCAATGGGACCAGACCGGTGTCCCAGGCTGCGTCCTACATGAACTCCAAGAGCAGCTAAACCCAAACATAAAACTACTGTTCAATCTCAGCCTTACTACAGGATATGTACCCAAAGAGTGGCATACAGCAACAGTGGTCCCTCTCCACAAAGGTGGTGCCTCAACAGATCCTGGAAACTATCGCCCCATAAGCCTGACTAGCTTGGTCTGCAAAGCTATGGAAACTATCATCATGAACCTCAAAGATATTGGGGACCTACAGACACTAGATCCTACCCAGTTTGGCTTTGTTAAGGGCAGATCCTGCCTCTTAAACCTGGTCGATTTCTTTGAAACAGTCACCAAGGCCACTGACGAGGGGAAGGTGGTCCACACAGCCTACCTGGACCTCGCAAAAGCCTTTGATACAATACCCCACTCGGGCATTATAGATAAGCTCACCAGCTTAAATATAAACGCCTATGTCACTAGATGGGTTGCAAACTGGCTCTAGGACAGAACCCACATGGTTAGAATTGCTGGAGCCATGTCAGACTCCAAACCAGTTACAAGTGGCGTCCCACAAGGCTCAGTCCTGGGACCTCTTGTTCAGTATATATTTCTTGGAGGTACAGGCCAACACGGAAGGACTGTGGCTGACCAAGTTCGCAGATGACTGCAAACTGGGCGCCATAATAGGCTCTCTAGCTGACACAAGCATCCTCCAAAAGGGCCTCATAGAAACAGACAACTGGTCCCAGAGCCATGGCCTCAAGCTAAACGCCAAAAAGTGTATAGTCATCCCCTTTGGCAAAAACAAAGTGCCCACAAATTACCACATAAGTGGTAATCCATTAAGTACACGAAGTAATTAGGGACCTGGGGACCCAAGTTGATAGCAATCTCATTTGACAACCACGTGGCCAAAGGGGTTAGAAAAACATTTTATATAGCCCACCTAATCATGAAGGGATTCACATCTAGATCAGGGGAGGTCATCGTGCCTCTATACTCATCCCTCATCAGGCCCATAATAGAGTACAATGCCCCTTTTGGGATGTACCTTACCAGACACCTGCAGCAACTGGAAAGACCCCAAAGCCATGTCCAACCCAGAATTAATGGACATGCTGCACCTCAGAAAATCTAAATCCCATCGAGCTACGTGCTCGAGAGACTTGAACCTCAGCACTGAAATAAATAGGACATGCTGGGGGGACAGATTCATAACCCAGAGGCTCCCTTCACTGTGGAATAAAATCCCAGTCCAGGTTAGGCAGAGTCCCTCGTTGACTCTCTTCAAGAGGAATCTTGATGAGTGGATGGGAGATCGTAGGTTTACCCTGGGTATCACTTCTGTGTCACTGTTAGACAGAGGCACAGTATACTAACCACAAAAAAGGGCATAGCAAAATTAATTTAAAATGGGTGGCGAAAGTCAAACACACTCTGGCTAGGCTTATAAATGCCCTAGGGCAGATAGCCTAGTATGAACCTATGAACTATAAATTGTGTAGGTCTGAAGACACCCTCAGAAGCAGATGCCTGCTCAGCGGCTCCGGACCCATCTGAGGGAATGATTTCAGAGTGTCCAATACCTTGAGTATCCAGAGGCCCAGTCGGCTCCACATGGGAGTCGAAGCAGCCTGTGGCTCGGAGGTAGAGGGTGCCAGGGGCTGCGAAAGCGCCTCACTGAGAACCGGCGACTGGCCTAACAGAGGCCTCGTCGTTGGTTTTGGACCTCTGATGCCTATCCTTTTCCTTGCGTTTTTTGTAAACTCCAGTCGGCTGTTCCGACGGCATTATATAATTAAATCTTTGGCCAAAGTAATGAAATGCAAAATTGAACAAACGCTTAGTGCATTGGTTAAATCTAGCACAAAACAGGCAGCTAGCAACGTTGTGATCAGGGCCTAGGCAAGGAATACAGTAAGAGTGAAAATCCTTATCAGGTATTTGCTTCCCACAAGAAATACAATTGTTAACTTTTTCCTGACATCGGTCTGGAGCAAGAAAAAGTTTCCCCAACGGGGTACTTAGCTTTAATGAAGACTTCGGTTCTGAAATTCGGATTTGAAAATCTCAGGAGTCGGCCGACCGGCACTTGCAAACTACTTTTGCTTCGGGCACCACGCGGCAAGAAAGACTGAAGAAAATGGCGTCGGCTGCATCTTTTATACCCCCGGAACACTGACATCAGGGAAGAGGCGACAGCAGCAGACGCCGGACCTAGAATTTGGAATTCAGGCCGACTGCGGGTAGCCTTCCAGCAGGATAACCCACGAGTAATGACTGCAACAGTGAAACACGATGAACATCTGTCTATGCAGTCAGCAATGTGGTAGATGGTGTCCTTCTCAAAGTCCAGGTAAGCCATATGGCAAAGCAACAGCAAGAAATGATCACCTGCACCATCATCTATCACTCATCTGCCACACAAGTCAGGCTGAAGTTATTTATCAGACAATACTAAGGCACCAAGAAATTCAGCATAACTGAAAATCCCACATGCAAACAAACTGTGGCAGCAAAATGTAAATGCCTTTGTAAGGACACATGCTCCTTGCAGCCACCAATGGTGGTGCTGCCACTCCCCAACCCCACCCCAATCTTACTACTCAAGTTCACTGAGAAACTGCAGAACTTTGGTTTAGACAAAAATAACTGCACTTATTTCCAAGGTCATGACACCTTGGAGTGAGGAAAAAGCAGTCAAAGCGAGAGGAGATGACCAAGCATAAACGAGTTCAAGGTATGCTGGTGCCCTACAAAAGCATGAGAATGCTTAACACGGTTTTCGTCTCAAATCTGAGTTGGAAAAGACAACTTTAAAAATACTGGACATTAAGATTTTTCACTGCTGATTTTGGGGGACCTGACCTTAGAATGCACTACCCAGAACTTAGCATATTCAGTGAGCACAAATTGCATAAATCCAAAGTGAAAGAGGAAAGTTTAACTGCTCCCACTAGTCTCATGAGAGCACACAGATGCCACAGTGTTCCTTTCGGAAAGGAGGAAAAGAAGTCTTAATGTGCCCCCCCTCCCCCCGAAGAGTACAGCCTGGGTACGTCCCAGAGGTTTTCCAGGCATGACAAGGTCCATCAGCAGACTCCCTTCTCTGGAAGGCTAAACAGCACTAAAAATCAAGACATCCCACAGATATGTTAAATGCCCACTGGTCCCAGGTGATAAACTCCAAAGCCCATGTAAACTTCAAGAAAACTCTTGACAGTCAAAGATAATGTACTATCATTGCTGGACTTGCAGAATTGCCCTCCTAGGTGACTTGGCTAGTCCTGCCAAGCAACACTAGATGGCATTATGTTTCAGACCCTGTCTGTTCTGCAACAGGGCTTCTTCCTGAGAAACCAGTCAAACTTGGCAACAGAATGGCCTAAGGATTGGCAACTGAGACACAATGGCCCATTTTTGTCTCCTGCAGGACCTGTCACAGGGAGTCCATCCCAGCAGGTTGGTACAATAGATGGTATGCCAGAACTCAAAGGCTGACTTCACCATGCCACCCAGTGCAAACACTTAGGCTTGCTGGCCTAACTGTACGAGCACAATTAGAGCAAGCCATAAGAAAGTCCACTAAAGAGGTGTACAGTTTTAATTCTCTCTCTCTTACTCTCAAATGAGGAGAAATAAAGGGAAAAAGAAAAGCTTTTACCCCATATCTGATCAATTAGGGGTGACTAGAATTAGTCAGGAGAGAAAGTAGAGCTATGCAAATTGGCTTACTGTTAACAGTACATGCAGTAGCCTTTAGCTATAATGGGACAATTGCCAACCGTTAGGAAGAAAGGGATTCTGGCCCTTGTCTCTCATCTAAGAGACTCTGGAGCACAGTTCTAGCAAATCCTGCACTACCTCTGGAAATTAGTCCATTATGTAGTGCCAAGTAAAAGTGCATATAGGAGACGAAGTAGCAGACTCAAATGGCCACAATTACAGTACTAGAAATGGTCATATAGAGATTGTGTGATTAGAGCCCGACTATACCTTTTTCTTGCCATCAAAGGAAAAAAGAAGTTATGTACTCACCATAACATTCCATCCGAGTAGGTACTTTGTCTGCAACCTGTGGGTATCGGATCAGAGCCGGCAGCTTTCCAAGCTACAAGATCCAAGCTCCTAGCTCCTCCCCCTACCCAAAACCCCTGCTATGTGCTACATTACCTCAGATCGAATTTTTTGCCTCTTACACAACTCCTACCTTCGATGGAGGAAGCAACACCAGATAAACTGTCCTAAGGCAGAAAAAGATCTCTTTGGTGATCAGAAATCCCAAAAGGTTCAGGGGATGGCAGGGGGGGGGGGGGTCGGTTGCAGACAAATGAAGTACCTACTCAGATGGAACGTTATGGTGAGTACATAACTTCTTTATTTGAAGTAGTTACTTCATTTGCTCTGCAACCTGTGGGACAGAGTCCCCAGCTACCTAGGGAGAAACCCTGGGCGGCCTATGGAAGGATATTCCGAAGCACCGTAGAGCCAATGGAAGCCCTACCTCTCGATACCATATCCAACTTATGAGAAATAAACATATGTGAAGAGGACCAGGTAGCTGCAGAGCATATGTCATCCAAGGGGATCCTAGACCAGAAGGCTGCAGAGGTGGCCACAGCCCTCGTAGAGTGAGCGCGAATTCCCGTAGGAACCTGTTTGCCTGCAGATAAGTACCCGTGGACTATGCATTGACAAATCCAATTTGCTATAGTCACTTTGGAAATGGCCTTACCCATGGCTGATTTGGCAAAAGACACGAACAACTGGTCCGATTTGCGAAAATCCTTAGTCCTGTGCAGGTAGAAACGCAGTTGTCTGTGCACATCCAATTTATGCAATGTGTATTCTCCTTTATTCTGAAAGTTTGATTGATATTTGACTCCGAAGCCACCTTAGGTAAGAACGACGGATTAGTCCTGAGGAACACTCTACCCTTATGAAAAATGAGATAAGGATGCTTCATACATAAGGCTTGAAGTTCTGATACCCTTTTGGCTGAAGTAATGGCAACCAAAAAGGCTGTTTTCCAGGACAAGAACTTTAATGGAACCGAAGCCATGGGTTCAAAGAGTGGGCCTGTCAAGGCTTGTAAGACTAAGGCCAAATCCCATGGAGGCACCACCACTTTCACCGGAGGCTTCAAGAGGAAAACGCCCCGTAAGAAGGTTTACATAATTTTGTAGAAGCCAAAGATCCTAGTCCGTCTCCCACGTGGAAATGGGAGATGGCTGCCAATTGCACCTTAACTGTTGAGGCACTTGCTCCTTGTCTGAATATCAGAGACAGGAAGTCTAGAATAGTAGGAATAGGAACTGTAAATGGATCCAGGCCTCTATCTTTGGCCCAGACAGAGAAGCATTTCCATTTGCTGTAGTAAATCTTCCTAGTAGTCGGCTTATGTGCTGCAACTAGAATGGCCTTAACAGGAGATGAGATACCGGGAGTCCTAGCTATCAGTGGAACTGGAGCAACCAAGCCGCAAGCTTCAGGTTCACCAGGTTCGGGGTTTGTAATCCCGCCGGATGTGAAATCAGGTCTGGAATGGGATCCAGTATCCATGGCGGAGATGCACTGCGAGACCGCAGGTATGAGAACCAGATCTGGCAAGGCCAGAATGGGGCTATGAGGATAACTCTGCTCCCCAACCGACGGGCTTTCTGTATGAACTTGGTTATGAGCAGAAGGGGTGGATAGGCATACAGTAGACCGGATGGCCAAGCATGGACTAGAGCGTCTCTGGGATTCTCCCCTTCGGGGGGGAAGTATTGCGAAGTACTCGCTGCATTTTGTGTTAAAGGGAGAAGCAAAAAGATCGCAGCAAGGCCAACCCCATTTGCGGAAGATCTGCTTCGCAACTGATTGATTGAGAGACCACTCGTACGGAGTGAGAATCACTCTGCTCAGTTTGTCCGCCAAAATGCTGGACCGACCCGGAATGTGCATTGCTACCAGAAAGCGGTTGGTGGATATCGCCCATTCCCACACTCTCATAGCCTCCCGGCAAAGTGGGTAGGACCTGGTTCCTCCTTGCTTGTTTATGTACCAGACCACTGACATGTTGTCATTCTGGACTGCAATAGTCCCCAGAGGTAGAAGGTTGTGGAGAGCTAGCAACGCTAGAAGCACCGCCCTCATCTCTAGGACACTGATAAGCAAAGCGGTCTCCAGGGGAGTCCACGTGCCTTGGATGGTTCTGCTCGAACAATGCCCCCCCACCCGAGGCGAGAAGCATCCGTGGTCAGCGTGGCTTGGGGGGGGGGGGCAACAAAAGGCCTCCCTTCCTTTAGCTCTGGGGCGTGGAGCCACCAAAGAAGGGAGTGCCTGCAAACTCTGCTTACGGGAATCTGAGTACTCAACGGATACAGTAGCAGGGACCACTGAAATTGAAGGATCCACTGCAGAATCCTCATTCACAGACACGCGTGAAGGGTGAGAGTGATCGCTGCTGCCATAGATCCTAGTGCCCTCAGAACCAATTCCGCCTTCGGGTCCGGGCTTTGAAGAAGAATTAGCACCTGACACAAGCTGTTTATCCTGTCCGCAGTTAGCATTGCTCGAGAAACGCGGGTATCTAACTTGGCCCCTATGAACTCCAGGACCTGTACGGGGCAAAGAGAGGATTTCTGGAGGTTTACAGAGATGCCTAAGCTCTGGGCAAGGGTCAGAGCATAATCTCTTGCCAGGCAGAGCTAATGCATGTTGGTGGCGGTAAGGAGCCAGTAGTCTAGGAACTGAATGCCCTGAAGTCTCAGGTGGGCTGCAACCACTGCCATGACCTTGGTGAACACCCTGGGGGCTGAGGTGAGGCCAAACGGGAGAACCCTGAACTGGTAATGACTGGCTCCCAGCCGGAAGCGGAGAAACCTTCTGGATCGTCTGTCCATCAAGATGTGTGGTAGTACGCATCCTTGAGGTCCATAGAGCACATCCAGTCGTTCTGCCGCAGAAGGGGGAGAATAGATTGGAGGGTGACCATCCAGAACTTTTCTTTGGGAATGAACAGGTTCAAAGCGGAGAGGTCTAGAATGGGTCTGAGGTCCCCAGTCTTGGCACTAAAAGGAACCTGGAGTAATAACCTGGGGGTGACCTTGGGGAACCTTCCCCTTCATCTAAATCCGTGTCGGCTGTGACTGACTCGGGAGTCCAGGTGCAACCTCTTGCACCGTTTGAGGGACCTCCTCGGTGGGACTGTCCGAAGAGGGCTCGTCAACGGGGTCCTGTTCCTCCAAGGGAACCAACTAGAGAGCTTGGCCAGGCTGTCCCGATGGTCGGATGATGGAGAATAGACCCACATGCAGCGGGGGTACGGGAGGATCAGGCACCCAGACCGGGGACCTGGAAGTCCTCGACAGTACCCTCTCCACAACCTCAAAAGCCGAAGGAGAGCTACTCTCGCCAGGCTCCGAGAGCAATCTCCTCGGCTCCGAGGTAGGGATCGGGGTCGGAGCTGATGCAGCCGGAGCAGAAAGAGAGAGAGAGGGGGGGGGTGTGCTCCGAACCCAACGGAGCCGAAGACACACCAGCTCCCCCGGATCCAATGCTCAGCCCTCGGCCCCCGAGAGCTCGGATCCGACAGACTCGAAGGCACAGTCAGCGAAGCGATCGGAGCCATCGGCGCAGATGAATCCCTGGTTCCGAAAGGGCCCGGATCCGATAACTCCGAGACCCGAAAACAGGTCGGAGAAGGAGTAATCGGAGCAAATATGGGGGCCGCGCTCCCCGCCAGAGGGGGGGGGGGGCAAGAGCACCCCCATCTGCATTTGGGTCTGGATGAATAGGCGCATCATCCGATCCATATCTGCTTCAGTGAGGCTTCTTGTTGATCTTAAAGAAGTTGTTGAGGCGGGCCGGGAGGGTCGCCTCGACGACCTCGAGGAAGACCGATCCTCCTCCTCCAGTTCCGGAGAAAAACGAGGTGAACGGAGCCGAGAGGGGGAGGATCCATAGCCCCACGAGGGAGACTTAGTCAGCTTAGACGGCGGGGCTGAGGGTTGAGTCTCAGCCCGCCTTTTGTGGGACTTGTCCCCTTGTCTTTATGCCTTTTTTCCACCGTAGTGGAGGTACCTGAATCCCCCGAACTCAAACACAAAGAGGGAGGTTGAGTCCCAGGTTGAGTCGGGGGCCCAGAAGGCACGAGGGCTGTGGAGACAGTCTGTGCCCGAGAGGGGGAGGAAGAAGCTGATTCCTGAGGCAACAAGCCCGCCAGGATCAGCTTGTTCTTCCTGTCCCCAATAGCTCGGGGATTAAACAGATTGTGCAGGCCGATGACAAATGGGCCGTCCCCAAGCATAAAACGCACCGAGTGTAGCCATCCGCCAGCGAAAGCTTATGGCCACACTCAGTACACTTTGAGAACACCGCCTTAGGCCCTTCAGCCATAACACCACTCACACCAAAAAACACACCCAAACACTAAGACGGGGGAGGGTGAAAGGCGGGAACTAACAGAAAAACTAAACTAGCTAGAAAGGGGGGAACAAGGGTACCCAACTACACTTTTGCTAACTAACCCAAGAAAACTAAATACTCACACAAGAAAAGATTTTTTTTTTTTTTTTTTTACAAAGAAGAAAAAGGTTCAATCTCACCAAAAAGCCAAGGAGCTCTTCAAAAGTAGCTGCTTCAGCCGCGGCAAAAAACGATCTGAGGTAATGTAGCACATAGGGGATTATGGGTAGGGGGAGGAGCTAGGAGCTCTGATCTTGTAGCTTGGAAAGCTGCCGGCTCGGATCCAAGATCAGATCAGATACCCACAGGTTGCAGAGCAAATGAAGTAACTACTTCAGATCTAATATTTTCTCACATCTTTAGTCTTGTTGAGATAAAAATTCAGCTGTCTGTGGACATCTAAATATGAAGATTTCCCTTTCACCTGCTTTTAGGTTTAGGAAAAATGCAAGGAGATTAATCAACTGGTTTAAACCAACTTCAGAAGCCACCAAGTATAAATGGAAGGGTCTGTTTTAAGAAACACCATGGCTTTATGATGAGCTAGTACTAAAGTCTAGGAACTGGTGATGATAGAGAGAGAGTGTGCACGTGTGTGTGTGTATATGGGTGGAGCTGCCATAGAAGACAAACTTGTGGGAAGAGATTAAGCACAACTTTTCCCAATTTAAATTGAAAAAGTGCAGATCAGTGTGTGTGTGTGTGTGTGTACAGCTTTAGGAAGCTTTCTAGGGGCTTGCACAAGTGTATAAATACTGAATACGTGTAAGCCAACTGCCACTGTGTAGTAAGCATGTCTGTGTAGTCAATTTGTTTATATTTTGCAATGTTGCTATCTTGATGCGTTTCTATGCAATAAAACATATAAACAATACCCCCACCTGTTAGTCATCTATACTAGAAAGGGATGAGCGACACGGTGCCAGAATGGGATCCTGATTCCTCAGCTTCAAGACAGAGAGGCACTCAGTTAAGACTGGAGGAATATAGAGTGAATCATCCCTACTGCACATATAACTTGCAAAACAGGTCAGCAATGAATTTCGGGTATTAAAATTTGATCAAGTGATTTCTTAGTCACAAGATATATTAGATAAACATGCATCTCTCATGATTATTCCTCACAAAATGCATATTAACTTACAATTTCTTCACACATATTTGATGAATTATTTAATATTTATTCATGTTAAAAATGATATGTAGTATAGATGCATAGTTATGCAAATCATAATTACTTATTGTAGTTTGAGTGTTCACAACTGCATTCTAATATCAAGCTGCAAGTGTATTAACAGATGACTGAATGTAGAAAAAAAAAAAAAAAAGTGCTTAAGGAGTTGAGGGGTGTTACATTGACTAGTTTCTAAAAGCAAGAAAGAACACACTCTATTGTAAGCTCTAGCCTTCCCAGGCTGGGATGGATAGTTACAAGGAATGTTGGGGAGTTGGAATAAACTGGTACTAAAAATGTACAAGGTCAGGAAACAAGACTGCTTAACAAGCCAGGTGGTCTGTACTTTTCTAAAACATTATTGGTACTAAAAAACATGATTGTTCACGTGCAGCATTAAGCGAGAAGCACGAGGGTCTGCAGAAATCCTACTTGACCACGTTCGCATTCTGCATGGATGTTACTGATAAGAAATTAAAGTGTGTGCATTTTTGCTGCTTGGTGAGACTAACTTTAAATTGTGTAGATAAGTCTCCCAGCACGGACGTATGTGGATTTAAATAAAAAGAAAATGTTATGCACATCCTGAAGAGTTATTCTTGACTCAAGACTAAAGGTAATTAATGTTATGTGTGTGTATTTTAAACTGCACTTTAACATTTTGGTGCCGTGCTAGCAATCTCAACTTTGATCTTGCTGCAGAACACTGTGGAATTAATTATAAGGGCCCAGTACAGAATTGTTCTGTGAATTCCACACCATTTTGCATGGAATGGTCAGAGCTCGGACAATTAATTTCAGGGTGTGCAAACAGAGGCTAAACATGGTAAAATGGCTTTGGAAAAAAAAATTTTTCTCTTTCCTTTTTTTTTTGCAGTTCAAAGTAATAGTGGCAATGTGTTTATTCTGCTGTTAAACGACAGACTGCTTTTAAGTATATACTGTGTACTGCTTTGTTAAATGACTGACTGCTTTTAAGTATATCATATGTACTCTTTTGTTTAATGACTGACCTTGCTTTAAGTACCGTTTTGTTGAATGTCTGACTTTGCTTTTTAAGTACATGAGGTTCCTGTTTGTTGAATGAACGAGTTACATGTTCGGTATGTGGCCATCTCCTGCCTTAAATTTGCTTATTCGCTGTATGCAAAAGTAATAGTGGGCGGTTCCCACCAGACTTGACAAAAAGCTTATTAATATATAAAATAAACACAAGGAGGTGCCCTCTGCCGAGGGCGGTACCCACAGGGAAAAAGGTAAGAGGTATGACTGTTTGCTTTCTGCTGCTTTAATGTACGACTGTCTGTGTTGTTTTGTGATGTTATTACTGCAGAGAGAGAGAAAGAAAAAAAGTTAAATTACTTCAAATGTATGTGCCCTACAGCATGCTGAAACGTGTGTGTGTCGGTTGTTAAATCAAGTTGAGGTGTGACTTTGTGAAAGTACCCTCAGAGGGTCTAAAAGAGTGGTCAGTTCTGGACACGATTATCCCGCAATGCTGGAGCTGTAACATTTGAGCTTGTGATGCAATGAAAGCAAGGGGGTGCCGTGAGAAAAGGCTGATCAAAACCTCTCCTTTGTCACTGCATGATAAAATTCCTACTACCCTTCCCTCTCTAAATGGTGTGTGGATTGATAGTTATTTTTCTTTCCTTTAAAATGCCAGGATCTGTAAAGTAAGTTTACATAAAAAAAAAAAAAAAAAAGAAAGAGAGAAACAAAGATAAGCAAGCAAGACTGAATCCCTGAAAAGGAAACACCTGCGTATTTTATATATCTTAGTTAAAATAAAGGAAGTTGTAAGCATTTGCATGACTTATTTCAGCTTACTAAAAATTGTTCTGATGGAGTACTTCCATTAAATTAAACTTATGATAGGAATAAATTCATAACTTGGAAAGTATTAAGTGGAGTAACAAATATCAATATTTTATTCTTGGTATACTGATGCTCTTGAGGGAAAGAGTCAGCATTAAGGGGGTTACAGGGTGCTAATAAACAGCTGTTGCAACAAGTAAAATATGTTAAGCAGTTGCTGTGTCTTGGCTTTTCCCCGGTTAGGGGTCGCCACAGCGGAACTCCGGTCTGCTAATGATTGGCAGTAGATTTTTACGTGCAGAGTTGCCAGCTCTGACGCACAACCTTCAACGAAGGTACGTCCATTCACGCATGTCTCCACACAGAAGACGCTCTAATTCAGAATCAAACAGGACAACATCTTACGGTGAGGCGACAACGCTACCACAGCACCATCACCGCAGATGTTAAGAAAGCAGTACAGACCAGTAAAAAGGGATCCCTTTATCCTGTTTTGGCAGGTTTGGGGGAAAAAAAAAAGCAGAGACTTTAAAGAGGATAATCTTCTAGAAGCTACTGAACCCCAACCCCCCCATATGTACCAGTACGGGTGGCCCCTGTTAATAACCTGCCGTTTCTCAGGCCACTGCATTTTTTAACACAATGTCAGCGTGGTACTGTTGCATCTCAACTTAGTTCTCCTGTTCCACTTCTTATCTTTAGAATAGGCATCTGCAATCAAAAAGGTTTTCCATTCTTCCTCTTTCTAACGTCAACAAGCTTCTACCTTTCCAACAGGAGCACTAGTGTTTGACACTCCTGTGGCTCATCACATGCGCTCACATAATAAGAGTAGGACAGGAAGGTTTTTTTGGCACCTTTACAAAAGAAGAAAAAAAAACAAAAAACAAAATGGGGGGCTAATGCTGATTTGCATACTATGTCAAAGTTTTCTAACTGAAAGAAAAAACATCCATGAAGGTTTAAGGTGGAATTTAAAATAAAAAATGACAACCCTACTTTGACAGATTTAAACCAGCTGCTACAGCAAGTTGGTTCAAATAAAATAACAGTTATTTGAAAAGTCTAAAATAAATTTCACTCCCACAGGAAATGCACTAATAGATAAAAGGACAGCATTGGTAAATTACAAAAGTGTGTCAGGCATGTAGGCAAAATAAAGAGAAAGCCCCTGCAGATTATTTGAGTAATCTTGAAGCAGTGTTTGATAAAAATTCAAATACATCAGACCCAAATGAACAAGCTAAGCCAGCTACTCTGAAGCTGCCTCTGTGCTAGGTTTGCAAGCCCTGTACAAAATAAAATAAACTAAGTGTAGAGAGACTGGCAGGAAAAAGACAAAGTCCGTATTAAGTGCTGCAAATCACCGTACTGACTATGGCAGGGTAACTAAACAAAAATAAATCTTAATCCCTTTGCTGCCACTGGATCAAAAAGGACCCTAGGTTAAAGTAAAAGTAAATGCAAAGCCAGTTCTATTCTTGGTGGAACTAAAAACACTAGGTCTGTATTAAGTTACTTCTGACATTTAAATACCAGTATAGGAACAAAGTAAAGGCAGTTGGTGTAACAAATGCTAGTGTTACATATCCCGTTTTAAAACCTATACCCGTTTATTTAGGTCTGACTGACAAGAAAGGCATACAACTGTGCCAGTAAACCTTGTGTGAGAGCTGGGTGGCACCATTTGCTGTACACCACAGAGGGGTGCATCTAGATGTTCCAGCAGAATCAGTGGAGGAAGTGTTAAAATTCTTATCAAAAGCTGGGAGGAGCCTTTTTGAAGGCATACAGACAACTGAAAACTGCTGCAGCAGACCTGCTAACTTATGGGTTAAACAAGTTAATGAAGTAGGTATATTAAAATCTGCAAAACCTGTAGAAATAAAACTGAATCCATCAAAACCCCTCCCCAAAATTCCATAGTATCCACTGAAATCAGAAGCATAAAAAAAAAAAAAAATCAAACCTGTAATTCAGTCTTTGACCAAACAAGAAATAAATAGTGCCAGCTAAAAGTCCTTGTAATACTCATTCTCCCTGTAAAAATAAAACAAAAAACATACATAATAAAATAATTATAGGTAACTGCCCGACATGTGGGCTGTAAACATTGCAGTATTACCAACCTTTTCTGTGGCTCCAAAGCCAGCAACAATACTTAGTTGATAACCACCTACAGTGAAATATTTTTCTGTAACAGCTTTCAGCATTCTTTTCTCTACCTACCCATTCTGAAAGTCAGTTTCTTTTTACTTCAACTTATAAGGGACAGCAGTATACATGGACACGGTTGTCATAAGGATGCACGGTCTCTCATTATTTTCTCAAATTCTAAAAAATATATACATATTTAAAAGATGCGACATTTCCAAGTGGGTCTATGTTAGTGCAATATGTAAATGATTTACTAATAGCATCGGATTCTTTTCAGCAGTGTTAGCAGGATACCCTGCATCTTTCAATAATCCCTACAGGAAAAAGGGCACAGTATCAACAGTAAAATTACAGCTATGGTTGCACCACTGGTACGTTACCTTGGTCATTTAATATCTCAGAGTAGGATCTTACAGTACCTATCCTTCACTCTGAATCATCTTTATTACTTAAAATGAAACTCAAACCCTCTTGACTGCACGTCTAAATATGAATGTGCACTTTCTTTTCCTGATCCAGCTGTTTCTCCGATACTCTGGTTCTGTTTTAAATCCTGCATCTTTTACCTATTGCTGAGGATGGTAAAGAGCAGGACTGTGTGTGTGACTGCTTTCTTCTAGAAAGGACTTAAAGGGCACTCCTATACACAAAGCCAGATTAAATTTGTGGATGGTACTTGAAGAAGATTTGGTCCTACAAAAATATTTGTTTAAAAAAAATATATTTTTTTTTCTTAAATTTTCATTGAGTGCCCATCAATAGGGCATAGATAATTTGGCAGATTATGCCACCAAGCAGATTATAGAATTGTAATTTTTTTTAATGTAATGATATTGTAAAACTCTAATAATGACATGTTTGATTTTGATAAAATGTCAGTTTTCAAGATGAAGTACCATAGGGAGAAGTTCAGAAGTGGCTCAAAGATGGATATATTAAATCCTCTGATGAGGTATGGCGAAGTACAGTTGTGTACCTACCATAAATGTAGATGTTAGAGTGTATTAACTGTTGCAGTCATTACTCTTGGGTTATCCTGCTGGCAGGCTACCCACAGTCGGCCTGAATTCCAAAGTCTAGGTCCGGCGTCGGTTGCTGTCGCCTCTTCCCTGACGTCAGTGTGCCAGGGGTATAAAAGATGCAGCAGACGCCATTTTCTTCAGTTTTTCTTGCCCCAAATGTCAGGTGCCCCCAAATTGGAAGGCTGAAAATTATGCCAATAAGTATGCATGCACAGAAATAAACAATTCCTTCATCTACAAGCAAATACACCACATAGGTTGTATAGGATCGAGAAGTACAGATAAGTCCCAGCAAAGAAAAAGGGGGGATGGTGGGTGGGTAACCTGGACTGCAACAGTGAATACACTCCAACATCTACATTTATGGTAGGTACACAACTGTACTATGTTCATCGTGTTTCACTGTTGCAGTCATTACTCTTGGGTTGAATCTCAAAGCTGAGGATGGGTGGCTGGGCTTAATAGGATTAGGAGAGGCTATGAGGCCCTGCAGAACTGCAGTGCAAAGCCTGCTCTGGATTTAGAGTAGAGTAGAGTAAAGAGGTAAGTGGTAGTGCTTTGTAAAAGTGTGCACTCAACTCCAAGTTGCAGCCTCTAAGATGTCTTTGGTTAGTACTCCTCTGAGGAAGGCTGCTGTTCTGGTAGAATGAGGCCTAATGCCCTTAGGCACTGATTTGCCATGTTGAGAATATCAGAAACTGATGCAATGGCCTATCCATTTAGAAATGGTCTGTTTTGAGATGGCCTTTCCTTGTGATCCTGCAGCATATGACACTAAAAGTTGCTCAGTCTTTCTGAAAGCTTTAGTTCTGTCCAAGTAGAAGCGTAGCTGCCTGTGTATGTCCAAAGAATGCAGAATTGTCTCACTCTTGTTCAATGGGTTTGGATAGAAGGTTGAGGGCCACACTGGACACCACCTTAGGCATAAAGGTTGCGTTTGTCCTCAGAGAAACCCTGTCTGGATGAAAAGTGATAAATGGTTCCACAGCCATGAGTGCTTGTAACTCAGAGACTCGTCTTGCAGAGGTTATTGCTAGGAGTAGAGCTGTTTCCCAGGATAAGAATTTTATATCCGCTGTTGATGCTGGCTCAAAAGGAGGCAGTGTGAGTTTTTAATAAGACATAACTGAGATCCCATGCCGGAATTGGTGCTCTCCTTGGAGGCCTGATGTTTTTGGCCCCTCTGAGGTACTGCCTTATTAAAGGATGAGAAAAGATAGGTGGTTCCGTATTGTAATGGGCTGAAATGGCAGAGGCATGAATCTTGATTGATGAAAAAGAAAGGCCTTTGTCCAGCATCTCAGTTAGGTATTGTAAAATCTGAGGGATATTTGGTACATACGAGTCAATGCCTTGTTCCTGGTTCCAAGCACAGAATCTCTTCCATTTTTCTGCACAAGATTTTCTGGTACTGGGCCTCCTGGCCTCCAAGATAACATCAGCTTTCGAAAGAGGAGTGTTTTGAATGGCTACATTATCCGCCATGCAGCCAGATTTAAGGGCCTGCGTTGGCTGTGCAGGATCAGATTGTTTTGTTGAGTCAGCAAGTGAGAAGTTTGAGGCAATATCCATGCTGGACCTTGAGACAAGCTCTTTAGGATTGGGTACCAGTGCTGGCATGGCCAGTCTGGTGCAATCAGTATCATTTTTGGCTTCTCTTGTCTGACCTTTAGGAGTATCCTGGGAAGGGGAGGCAGTGGAGGAAAGGCATATACTGTTAGATTTTCCCAGCTGAAGGACGGGGCGTCCACTCTCCATGCTTGTTTGTGATAAATCCTTGTGCAAAATCTCTGTAATTGGCAGTTGTGAGGGGAGGCAAATGGATCTATGTCTGGACATCCCCATTTCCTTGTTATGCTGAAGACTTGTGGATCCAGTTTCCACTCATGGGGATCATGAGGTTTCTGCTTAGTTTGTCTGCCAGAGTATTTGCTTTTCCTGGCAGGAATTGTGCTTGCAGGTTAACTTAAGTTAATGTTGTGTCCCATAAGGTCATTGCTTGTCTGCAGAGGGGGTAGGAATGTGTACCTCCCTGCTTATGTACCACATGACTGTAGTATTGTCAGTCTATCAGTAGCTGTCCTGGATGAAGTAGATCCTTGAAAGCTGTCAGGGCATTCTGAACAGCTAGCATCTCTTTTTGATTGATGTGAGGATGCATCTGTCTTGCAGGCCATGTGCCCTGAATACATTTTCCTGCCATATGGGCCTCCCAGGCATAATCTGATGCATCCATTGTCAGTGTCTGTTTGGCTGTGGGTAAACTGAATGGCAGACCCTTGTTCTGGTGACAGGCCTCTGCCCATCATCAAAACTCCTGTTGCAGGCAGGGAATGAGGGTAATTACTGTCTCCAGGCTGTGGCAATGCTGAGTCCAAACACTTTTTAGATACCATTGTAGTTTCCTCACATGCAGTCTGGCATATGGAATTAGTAGAATGCAGTCTGGCATATGGAATTAGTAGAATGCAGGATGCCATGAAACCCAAAGCCTGCAGGATTTTCCTTGCAGATAACTGGGTGTTTGTTGCCATTTTTTTTGAAGTAAGAAGTCAGTTGTTTTTGTCTGGCGTGAGATAAGCCATCTAGGCAGTTGCATTTAAGCTTGCACCCAGGAATATTATCTCTTGAGAGGGCACTAGTTTTGATTTCTTTCCGTTTACTCTGTGTACCCTAGGCAAATTAGTAATTTTTACAAACGCCAGATACTTTAGAAGAATGTCTTTGTTCTCTGCTTGAATAAGGCAGTCGTCCAAGTAGGGATATATTTGAATTCCTCTTTGTCTGCAAAATGCAATTATTGGTGCCAGGCATTTTGTGAAGACCCTGGGCGCAGTAGATAAGCCAAAGGACAGTGCAGAGAATTGGTAGTGCATTGAGCCAGCTATGAATCTGAGGTATCTTCTGCAAGACTGTCTGATTGGGACATGCAGGTACGCCTCTTTTAGGTCCAAAGTTACGAGCCAAGCCTTCTTGCCCAGCATGGGCAGTAGCTGCTGTAGAGTCAACATCTTGAATTTTGGAACCTCCAGAAACATGTTTAGTAGACAGGTCCAGTATTGGTCTCCAGGTTTTGTCCTTTCTGGGCACCAAGAAAAGTCTGGAGTAAAATCCTTGTCCCTGCTCTTGTTGTGGTACTTGTTGAATGGCCCTCATGTCCATGAGGGCTGTAATTTGCTTTTGTGCCTCTGCTCATTGATTGTGTGGCAGGTCTGTCATACCTTTTGACCTTGGTAGGGTGTGAAAATGGAACATGTAGCCTTGGGACACTATGTTCAAGACCCATTTGTCTTGGGTAACCATTTGCCAATTTGATGAAAAAAGTGCTAGTTTTCCCCCTAAAGGGGCTGTCAAAAGAAAAGTGCTTGGATCTGGCAGAGGAAAGTCATTGAGACAGTTTCCTGTAAGGTTGTGATTGGTCTTCTCCGCTTTTGGAGGTAGGAGCACCCCATTGTTTAGGCCTATACGAGCCTTGGGGCTGAGATCTGCCTCTGGGACGCCTGTATCTGCCTCTCTGTGGTCTGTCTGACACTGGAAAGGCCAATTTTTAGAAGGCCAGTTCCTGCTAAATCTGGGTGGTTGCACCTGTAAGAAATCCTTAACTGTCTGCATGGATTTTGCTTTATCCTCCATTTTCTTCAACACCTCTTCTGCTTTAGCACCAAACAAAGTATCATGCTGTAATGGGGCATCTAATAATTTTGCTTTAACATTATCAGGCAGGTTCTGTTCCTTTAAACAAGCATGCCTTCTAATAACAGAATCTGTAACAGCGGACCTGCAATGAATCATAACCACATTGCAAAGTATGCTTTCCCACTTGTTCAGCTGCATGCAACAAATCCTGCAATTCCTTGTTCTCTGGACATTCAGTATTTTTCAACATTTTCTGTTTAAGCTGTGACATTAAGTATAGCTGATATTTAAGCATATGAAATGGACAATTTAAAGCCCTTACAGCCAAGGTAAGAGAAGTGTAAACTTTTTCCCCCATCTGTCCAGTGCCCTAGAATCCCTATCAGAGGGGACAGGGTTTTTTTGCAGTGGAAGCTTTGACCCCTTTAGGACCCTGAGAAATATAGTTTCTGGGTCAGCAGCTGGGTTTTTATATAGGAATGTATGAGAATCCGGGTCCCTGTAGTATGTCTGGCTTAGCAGGTACAGGGGGTAGATAGTCAGGGGACAGGCCGGACTCTGAAAATACATCTACAATGTCTAGAACAGGTGCAATGGCAAGGGGTCTGTGCTGAGGAAGCAGCAGGAAGTCTCTTGAGCCTTTTCTTAGATTCAGAATAATCTTAGCTCTCCCAGTGGAAATGCTCCCTCATGGTATGCAGGGTTTCCCCAAAAGAATAATCCTCAGGAGGAGAGGCTGAATAAATGGATTCTTCAGCATCAGAGTCCTCATAGGGAGGCATGGAATAATCCTGTTTAGAAGAGGAATCAGAGGAAATAGAAACCTAATCAGAAGAATCAAATTTTGTCTCTTGCCTAGGCCTTTTATCAGGAGGGGGATGGGAACCCCTGATCAAAGTAATTAGGTCTTCGGCCATTTTAAGCATCTGTTTTTTAGGCATGGAAGTCTGGGTAGGAGAATGCTGTACTTGTTTCTTTGTCTTTAGAGCTGCTTTAGTCTTTGAAGCTGAAGATGGCTTAACATATAATTGTGTAGGTCTGAAGTCAACCTCAGAAGCAGATAACTGCTCAGCGGCTCCGGACCCATCTGAGGAAATGATTTCAGAGTGTCCAATACCTTGAGTATCCAGAGGCCCAGTCGGCTCCACATGGGAGTCGGAAGCGGCCTGTGGCTCTGAGGTAGCTGGCACCATGGGCTGTGAAAGTGCCTCACTGAGAACCGGCGACTGGCCTAACGGAGGACTCTCCTTCGGTTTCGGACCTCTGATGCCTATCCTTTTCCTTGTCCTTGCGTTTTTGTAAACTCCGGTCGTCGGCTGTTCCAACGGCATTATATAATTAAATCTTCGGCCAAAGTAATGAAATGCAAAATCGAACAGATGCTCAATAGTGCGTTGGTTAAATCTAGCATAAAACCGACAGCTAGCAACGTTGTGATCAGGACCTAGGCAAGGAATACAGTAAGAGTGAAAATCCTTATGAGGTATTTGCTTCCCACAAGAAATACAATTGTTAACTTTTTCTGTCATCGGTCTGGAGCAAGAAAAAAAAAAGTTTCCCCAACAGGGTACTTAGCTTTAATGAAGACTTAGGTTTTGAAATTCGGATTTGAAAATCTCAGGAGTCTGCCGACCGGCACTTGTGAACTGCTTTTGCTTCGGGCACCGCGCGGCAAGAAAGACTGAAGAAAATGGCGTCAGCTGCATATTTTATACCCCTGGCGCACTGACGTCAGGGAAGAGGCGACAGCAACTGACGCCGGACCTAGACTTTGGAATTCAGGCAGACTGCGGATACCCTGCCAGCAGGAGAACCCAAGAGTAATGACTGCAACAGTGAAACACCATGAACATCATCCAGACGGGCGACCGGTGACGCTTGCCTCCTTGCTACCTTACCTGGTAAGGGCATTTCTTTTACTAGCCCATGCAGGTAAGGCAGCTTTATTTAATCAAATTACCCGAAGTTGGTATACCACTCGTCTCTCCCCTGATACTTTAGTACGTTAACAGCTGTGCGAGTGTTCAAAATACAATGTTAGCTACCACCACCTTGGTGACCTTTTGTTAATGTAGAGCTGGACGTCCAGATGACTAAAGTACATAATTTAGAATAATGTTCTATTAGTAATCTGTATGTTTTGCAAAAGCTCACCCATGTCAAAGCAGATTCTGTAATTTGGTGTACCTTGTACTATCAGTTTTTTTAATTTTAGTCTTCACTGTCCCAACCATCTGGACTAGTAGAGTGGGTTAATAGGACCCCCCCCCCTTTTTTTTTTGTATAAATGTTTTTTTTCTTCCAAGATTTGTACTAAACAAAATTTGAATGGTCAAAGATGCTTTGAATTCTACAAGGAAATTGAGATCCTATGAGAAATTAATGGGAAGACCCATAGCCCTTCCATTTGCTCCCAGTGTCAAATGAAAAGATAAACTCAAATAATAAAAAGAAAATATTGATTCTTACAGCAGTCTCTCTTCCTCCACCACCTGATTAGCCCCGTTACCAACTGCAGCTAGGTGACTGGGTTTATGTGAAAACCTTCCAAAGAACAGACGGTTTGAACCAGAGGTGAAAAGACCCTTTAACCTTGTAATCCTCACTACCCTGACTGCCGCCCACTGTGCAAGACAACCATCCTGAATTCACTCATTCCAGTATAAGACGACCTGTTGTGTGTTCCAGATGAATCATCATTGCTGGCAAAAGAAGATCAAAGTGTGAAGGATAAATCATTTGCCCAGTGAAATGTACAAGGAAAAAAAAATTCAACTAAAACAGCACCTCATGAGGAATCCCATGACAACAGGTACCTTTGCTCTGTTTTAGTTGCCGTTTCCTTTAATAACCTGGTCAAGAGAAAATCAGTTTCCTGTTGGTTCTTCGAAAGTATGTGGTGACAAACCGTCGTGTAAGTTCGTATATACCTCAACATTCTAAGGCAGGGATTCCCATGATTCCAATTCCTGCATCACAGGTAACATTTTAAAAAGAACTTAAGTGACACTGATCTAATCAGACTAATTTTTAAAGGCTGTTTCTCTTCAGCTTACCGCCACCATAAATCATGGACACATGTTATGCCAGAAATGGGACTGTGCCAGTGGGAATCAACAAATACAATGACACTAGACAAAGTGTGTTGAACTCTTTACAATTAAGATGCTATGACTGGGGGCATGGCATGGGCATGACAGAGGATCATGACTACATTGGTGGTGATCATGCCTACCCCTGGTTACTCACAAACTGGTCTAGATGTTGCTTTGTAGGCTATATTACTCCTGCTAGTCACCATTTCGAACACCCACCAGCAGGTAGGCTGAGAAATAAGTGAGTAATCCACTAGACAGAGTAAGTACTTTCAGTTAACTCCTGAGTATGGAGTGCAAAAGACGATGCTTGAAATCACCATGCTTCCTCAAATTCTTCAGGAGGTAGCTAACCTTACTTCATATCACATCACAATGACAAATGGAAAAATGACTAATATGAACTGTAGTGTTACAGAACCAATTGGCACTTGATATAATGCCTGCGAGAAAGGGGGGGGGTCATGTGCCCTCAAAAATCATTGGTGGTGTTGTTTTACTGACTACCATAATAAACTGGAAAAGTTAGCCAATGTCAGAGCAGAGGGCCAGATATTTGGACAGCAGTTCTAAAATTGGACACGTTTTGGTTGGTGGACAGTGTATTTGGTAACCTGGAAACTGGTATATTACAAGGTATAAAAACTGGCATTATTCTTTTAATTGTCTTAATAGTTTTTGTTCTAAAGGCTGTAATCACAAAGTCTTAGATCACACCTGCATGTGAAATGCCACTTGTACCTGATAAATGAAAACTCAATCACTACAGAAGAAGCATATTTATCAAATGAAGAAAAATCAAAATATAATTGTGCATTTTATGACACTAGTGGTGTCAGAGGAGGGAGTCTGTTAGAGAAAAATGTATCTCTCATGATTATTCTTCACAAAATGCATATTAACTTACAATTTCTTCACGCACGTTTGATTAATTTAATATTTGTTCATGTTAAAAATGATATGCAGTACAGATGCAAAGTTATGCAAATCACGATTACTTATTGTAGTTATGAGTGTTTCACAACTGCATTCTAATATCAAGCTGCAAGTGTATTAACAGATGACTGAATGTAAAACAAAAAGGTAAAACAAAAAGTGCTGTAGGAGTTAAGGGATGTTACATAGACTGGTTCCTGAAAGCAAGAAAGAACACACTGTATATGTAAGCTCTGACCTTCCCAGGCTGGGATGGAAAGTTACACGGAATGTTGGTGAGTTGGCATGTACTGGTACTAAAATGTAAAAAGTCAGGAAACAAGACTGCTTAACAAGCCAGGTGGTCTGTACTTTTCTAAAACATTATTGGTACTAAAAAAACATGATTGTTCATGTGCAGCATTAAGCGAAAAGCATGAGGGTCTGCAGAAATCCTATTTGACCACGTCAGTATTCTGCATGCATGTTACTGTTAAGAAATTAAAGTGAGTGTATTTTTGCGGCTTGGTGAGACTGATTTTAAATTGTGTAGACAGTCTCCCAGCACTGACGTATGTGGATTTAAGTAAAAATAAAATGTTTTACACATCCTGAAGAGTTATTCTTGACTCTAGACTAAAAGGTAATTAATAATTATTTGTGTATTTTAAACTGCACTTTAACAGATAAGAAACTAGGCATTCAGAATGCTCTAAACAAATTTCTAAGTAACAGAAATATTCAAAGTTATGATACTAACAGAAATATTCAAAATAAATAAGGATAATGTTTGAAATAAAGTCTGAATCGCATAAAATGAATAAAATAATGGAAAATTTTTTTTCACTAAGCACTACTTTTTCGCATTAATCAAAGCTATTAAGCGTTATCTGAAATGTTCATATGTTTGGGCAGTATTACAGTACAGTTATTTCACAAAATACAGCAATTTCAAAGCATATTTCACAAAGTACAGTATTTCGAAGTATTTATTACGTATTTGAATGTTGCTACAGGCACATATAGCAGCTTGTTCATATAGGATTACAACTGGGTAAGGACTGCATTGCGTTTTACTACAATTTGTTGGACGACGACATTTTCATACAGGCTGTATTTTCTGATAAAGATGACCATACAAAGGCATTTATTCTGCTTAATTTAGCTGGTTCAGAAATCATTGAAAGGGAGCGTTCATTTGTGTATGCTGTCTTTGCAGGAGAGGGGGAAAAACAGTCACATGGTTGTACTTAAAATGTAAATTTAGAGAAATGCATAACCCCTAAACAAACATTATAATGGAAAGGCACTTATTTTATACAAGGGATCAAAAGCCTGGTGAAACTTTTGCAGCATACAAAACTGATTTGAGAAACAAAAACGCGCAAATTTGGTGACTTAAGGGATGAGTTGACAAAAGACAAGACTTGTGTGTGGTATTAAAGATGATGCTATAAAAAAAAATTACTTTGTGATGGTGATTTAACTTTGAGTAAGGCTATTGAGATTAGTCAGATATGAACTCACAGAAAAGCATACAAATATGCTTACAAATGAGAATTGCATGCTTCCAGTAACTTCTAAAGCACATGTTGACAGTATGCAGCATGTGGTTAAAAGAAACAGGCCCAAGAATGTGATGAATGTTGCAGGTCCTGTAACACTCGCAGGGAAATCCCACAGCTTTCTAGAAGTTCCAGAGCATGCACAGTCTCAGTGAAACACAACAGTGAGTCATTGAACTCAAAGAATGGGCCCTCACCCAGTTTTGTAGCCAACTGTCATAATTGTGGTGGAAGTCATGAGCCTAAAAGTGAAAAACGTTTAGCTTTTGGTCAGCAATGTCACAAATGCAATAAGTGGAATAATTTCAAAAGCTTTTGAAAATCAAAAGGGACACTTTTAAAAGGGAGCATTCCAAGAAGTTGATCAGTTACATAGCAGTGATCCTACTTTTTAAGTTGTGTATCAGTGCTTCATGAAACAGTCCATGCAGTAGATTTTTGGGCAAAGAATGAAGTATTTTGTACTGTTCGGATAAATGAAAAACCCATAGAGCTCAAAGTTGATGCAGGTTCAAAATGCAATATTAACGTCTGCAGAAACGCTTGCTAGAGTATGTGCTGGTGAGAAGCTTGATTTTGCAAAGTGTACGAAGCTTGTTGCTTATGGTGGTGAAGAGATTCAAACTGAAGACTTTGTAGTACTTTCATGTTACTCGGTTGGGAGAAGCCATGACTTGTTATTTTATGTGGTCAAAAGGCATGTACAGTCATTATTAGAGCTCAGAGACAGTTTGAAAATGGGACCGCTTTTATTTAATAAGGAAATTCATCATGTCAGTTTGAAAGACCACTACTCTCATTTCACCCAGTATATTGTCCTCTACCTATGCTGATCTTTTCGAAGACCAACTAGGCAAGCTTCCAGTTGTGTACTCCATGAAGTTAGACCCAGATGTCAGACCAGCTTGGAAAGTTCCAGTAGCTATGCAGAACACAGTCAAAGTCAAGCTAGATAAAATGGTGCAATAAGGTGCAATTTGTCCAGTTGATGAACCAACTGAATGGGCATCGTCTATGGTGGTAGGTCATAAGAAAATCTCAGATGATACCAGAATATGTACTAATCCATGAGATTTGAACAAAGCACTGAAAAATATCATCTAATGCAGATAGTGAAAGAAGTTGCAGCTGATACCAAATGCCACTGTTTTTTTCTGTTTTAGATACAGAGAGTTCCTTCTGGCAAATTCTGCAGCAAGAAATCCTTGTTGCCAACTACGATCAGTACTCTTTGCCAGGTACAGATTTTTGAGAATGCCATTTGGGGTAAATTCTGCCAGTGAAGTCTTTCAATGTGCAATGAAGCAAATGTTTTCTGGATATCCTTGTGCTATTATAGTGGATGATATTCTAGTAGAAGGCAATGATGAAACGGAGCATGACAGAAACCTCAAGAAAGTTCTGGAAAGAGCTTGTGAAGTGAATCTTAAGCTGAATCCTCAGAAATGCAAGTTCAGGTTACGAAAAGTCACTTACGTTGGTCAATTGTTTATCAGTTCAGGCTTACGTCCAGACCATTCCAAGCAAACAGCTATTCTCAAAATGCCAGCTTCACACAACATTCAAGCCCTTCAAAGTTTTCTTGCCAGGATTAATTATCTAGGCAAGCTCGTTCCAGATTTGAGCCAACTAGCAGCAACACGAATCCTGGTCATGTTTGGAACACCAGAGACCATTTGATGCCCTGAAACAGGTACAGTCATTCTTCAAGAGGGGCAACCTATTACCTATGCATCCAGATCTTTAACCCAAACTGAAAGGCAGTATGCTCAGACAGAGAAACAGATTTTGGCAATTAGCGTTTGTATGTTCGAAGTTCCAGGACTGTATTTATGGTAGACCTATCCAGGTTGAAATAGACCAACCTCTAGTTAGTATTTTGAGAAAGCCTAGGCATACTGCTGCAGCCAGATCGCAATGTATGATGTTGAGACTGCAGAGGTACAATTTTAATCTTATAGAAAATGTCAAGTGAAGAAGCCACTTTGGTGAAGCGCTTACCTGTTTTTCGTTCTTGAATAAAGGGGTTTTACTTAAGTTTTTACGATTCCTTTTTGAATTAGAGTGGACATTACTTGGTCTGAATAGACATCTATATGGCAACTGCTACTGACTGCCAGAGGTTGCCTATTTTATTGTTCATTGGCATTTTCTATTTTATTGGTGCTCAGTGCCATTTATTTTCCAGCGGTGCTGATTATTTACTACAATTTTAATCTCGTCTACATAACAAACTTCTTTATCTAGATCACCCAGAAATACCACTGAACAGCATGAAAATGAAAATCTTGAATGTGAAGTCACGGAAGTGAGAAATTTTTCTTCCACACGTTTTGATGAGCCTACAAATCACAGCATCAAATCCTGTTTTACAGAAGGTAAACCAATTTATCGATCAAATATGGTTGTCAAAGCAATCTAGTTTACCTCAAGAAGTGCAACTTTACTTTCCTTACAGAGATGAGATTTTGTCCGACAATCATACCATTGTAAAAGGTCCAAAAGTGATTGTTCCAAAGTCTTTTCAAGAGCATATTACTATCTTGCATCTTTGCCACCCAGGAACTGATTCTACTAAAAGGAGGGTGACATGACTAGTATTTTGGTCTTCCATGTCAGAAGCTAGAGTACCTTCATCTTGTTCTGTATGTAACAGTACAAAGCCACACCAACAGAAGGAGACACTTCAGCTAAACAAGATTCCTAAACTACCTTAGTCGACAGTAGCCACTGATATTTTCGAATGTAATGGTCAACATTACTTGGTGTTAGTAGACTCTTATTAAAATTGATTCGAGACTGACTTACTTCCCAACCTAGCATCCAGTACTGTCATTACTAAAGATGAAGCATCATTTTGCAGTCCATGGTAGTCCACACAAGTTATTTCTGACAATGGCACAGTTTACTAGCCAGCAATTCAAAACATTTGCTGATGAGTGGGACTTCACTCATGTCACGAATAGCCCTGAGTACCCGCAGTCAAATAGTTTGGCAGAATGTGCAGTTCAAAGTGCGAAACAATTACTTGAGAAGCTGAAACAAGATAATAGTGATGCTTTCCGGAATCTCAGAAATATTCCTTGTGATAAACATCTTGGTTCACCTGCCCAGAAACTTCTGTCGAGACAAACCAGAACCCCATTTCCATTCAGCTTTACTTTACTGGCTACAAGTGTTAAGAACGGATCAGTGAAAGCCCATCTATTACAGAAACTCCTATCCCAGAAGTCTTATGACAAATCCAGCAAACCACTCAATCCATTACGTGAAGAAGAGTGTGTGAGATTCCAAACGTGCAAAGGTTATGATTGGATTAGAGTCGTGAAGAGCATTTGTCCACGGCAGAGATCGTACATTGTGGAATCACAAGGAGTAAAGTTTAGACAGAACTGGAGACATTTGATGCCAGTGTCCGAGCCTGAACCACAGTCTCTCTCAGACTAGATGCTATCTCATGAGTTATCCAGTCTTCCTGTAAATATCCCTGTTTCTAAGATGAAACCCAAAGTTCCTGATACAAGTTGTTCAACAAAGACTGTCCCTGTTGCTAAACCCAGTTTTGATTACTGTATTACTAGATCAGGTTGCATTTCCAGACCATGTTACAGATGCACAGCAACTTGGACATTAACATTGTGTTAGTTTCTAATATCAGTATTACTGCACGTCTTAAACCAATGTCATTTCATTAAGGGCAGTCTACTTAACAGTGTAGATCAATGTGTGTCTACAGCTTTAAGAAGCTGTCTAGGGGCTTGCACAAGTGTATAAATACTGAGCATGTGCACGCCTGACTGCCATTTTGTAGTATCCTGTTGAGATGCAAGCATACATGTCTGTGTAGTCTGTCAATTAATCAGTTTGTTTATATTCTGTAAAGTTGCTATCCATCCTGATGTGCTTCTATGTAACAAAGCATATAAAATGAACTACCCCACCTGTTAGTCATCTATACTAGAGAGGGACGAGCGACACCAAGGCAGAACAGATTCATAGTAAAATGAAGGGATGCCAGGGTGTCATGAGCAGAAGTTGAAATGGGGCAATCATCCAAGCAGGGATAAATATGACCACCTTCAAGTCTGCCAGGCACCTTTGTGAAATACCATCTCTTCCACTGCAAGGGAAGTAGTAAACCAAAAATGCAATCCCAAGGTAAAAATCTTGCAAAATGTGGTCATAGTGAACTGGAAAGTTGAGGAGTATCAGAGGTCTACAGTAACCAGGTAAGCCTTAGGAGGTTGAAAAAAGTCTAAGGTGACCACTTTGAATTTTGGTACAAAAAGAAAAACATAATTCTGCTTTGAAAGGTCCAAAATTGTTGTGTCTTTTCCTCAAAGTACCAAAGATATACTTTGAGTGTTTGCCTTCTTGGGAAGGTGGAACAGGCTATTACTCCCAGAGACAAGATACCACACAGAATCTGCTGGAACAAATGAATTTGTTTTTTTTGAGGCTAGAAACATGCATGCCAGCTGAAACATTAAGGTATGCCTACTGTAGTTTGCAATCATGTTGAATTACTTTCATTTTCAAAACATCTGAGATTGTTAAAATATCTATACAGTAAAAGAGACTGCTTGCAAGTTGGTAAAGTAGGTCTGGGTGGGGCAAGGAAAAGAAGAATAATGTCCACAACGTCATACATTTTTTTTTCCAGAAAGGATGGTATTCAAGATCTCATATTCTTCATTTTTTGAATCACTCTGTTTTTCTTGAACTGCTGTTTACAGGATATTGCTGAGATGGTTTAAAAGGCTTAAGAAAAAAAATCCATGATTAGAAAAAGTATTTCCCCCAATTCCTTTAGTACTTGGCAACAGGGGATAGAGAGTTGTTTGACTACAGGATATTGCTGAGATGGTTTAAAAGGCTTAAGAAAAAAAATCCATGATTAGAAAAAGTATTTCCCCCAATTCCTTTAGTACTTGGCAACAGGGGAGAGAGAGTTGTTTGACTTCTTGGATAAACTTTTATCTTTCTCCTAACAATACATACCTCAGCTGAGGAATTACAAAAAAGTAAGCCTCTGTCAAGCGGTGCATTTAAATTAAACTTGACATTCCAAGGGAAGACTTGCAGTCTGAACCAAGCATTCCTGTGCAACACTGTCTGAACTGCAGCTCTAGACACAGCACTGACTCCATCATAAGCACTGTGTGTGCTTGGTGACTTGGAAAGCCAGAGCTGACCATGTCTGATGAATTAGATTTATATTTCTGAATTTGGAAAGTTAGAAAAAATAGTGTAAAATCGTACCATAACCATAGATGCCCCATTATTCTATCTTGCAGTATTCTGACTGTGGGATCCTCCACCTCAGGTAACCCGAACGTCAGCTCCTATACAAAATCTTTCAGCCTAGTTGCTGTTGGTGCATGGGACGTCACACGTAGGGCCATAAAACAGGGACCGTAAAATGTGACATCTGCAGGCACAGACCTCAGAACTAACTGGCCAGTCGAACAGTAGCTTTGGATATGCCAAAAGATGTCCTTCAGACTGAAGGAATGCCACAGACTGTCCAAAAATGAACCTAGTGTTGGTAGGGGCACTGTGAAGACCCACAGACCTCTAGATATGAAACTAGGGGGGTCAGGAGGGATATGTCCTCCTATTCTCATGTGTTGCAGTATTCTTAATGTGGGAGAGTACCACAGCTCAGGAAAAAAGTGTGGAGGTAGAGGTAGCAGATTCCAGAAATCCTTGCAGGATTGCCCTTGCAAAACCTGCTCTGGAGATATGGTCCAGTTTCTAATGTTTGGTGAGGGTACGTACAGTGCACCAGGTGGCTGCCTCAAGGATGGTAGCGGTGTCTAGGCCTTTGAAGAAGGCTTTGGAGGAAGCTATTGCTCTAGTAGAATAAGCCCTGATCCAGCTCTTTTCTGTGGTACCAGTAGCAGAAACAGAATTCTCCTGATCCAACAGGAAACAGTCTGTTTGGAAACTGCCTTGCCCAGAGGTCTGGGATGGAAGGAAACAAAGTTGATTTGATTTTCTGATGGGACTTTGTTTTGTCCAGATAAAATCTTAGTGGCCTGCGACCATCCAGGGAGTGTAGTATTCTCTGCGTCTATTTCACATTATCAAAATGTGAAAATATCAAACGGCTAAAATGTCGAATATGCCGTTCAGTGAAACTGTTCTTGTGGAGAGCTGTGCCCCCCCACCCCGCTAATTAAATATACCAACTCCAAGATCGCACTACAGTGAGGAAAGGGCAAATTTTCCAATCCTTACTGTACCGCGTCCTCATTAAAAAAACATTTTGTTGAATGACATTCGACATTTCAGCCAATCGATATTTTCAATTTGCGATAATGTGATATAGACCTGTATTCTCTCGGTCATTCTGGGTAGAGGACAAGGTGGTTGGTAAATGAATGGACTGACTTGGTGATAGCTCGCTTACCACTTTGGGCTTGAAGAAGAGAGGTTGGTGCGCAGGGTCACCCTTTATGGAAGGTAGTGTAAGGAGGGCATGCCATGACTGCCTGTAACTCTGAAACCCTCCTTGATGAAGTGAAGGCTACCAGCAAATTTGTTTACCAAGTGCACATCTGCAGGGATGCAGAAGTGGCTGGTTCAAATGGAGTCAGCCTAAGTTTCTCCAGGATATAATTTCTGTCTCAGGGTGAAGGGGTAGGCTTTCTGGGTGGTCTTGTGTGCAAGACCCCTTTTAAGAACAGTTGAACATCCAACCTGGAAAGTAAAGGAGGTTTCAGGGGTAGGCAGGCAGAGGGAGACAGGTGCACTTTCATTGAAGAGCAAGAAAGATCTGCTTTAATCAGCTCACACACATAAGCTAAGACTAAAGGGACATCTGCTAGAAAGGGGTTCTTCCTTGTGTCTTTGGAGACCCCATTTGGAGAATCTCTCCCATTTAAAAATGTAGGATCTCCTTGTACTAGGTTTCCTGGTCTCCTGCAGGATAGAAAGCATGTCCTCTGTGTAGCGGTGTGTGAAGGGTACTAGACTTCTCACCCACAGAGTAAGGCTCAGCATCTGTGTGTGTGGATGGATTAGAGTTCCCTTCTGTTGTGTGAGTAAGTCCACCTTGTGAGGTAACTTGTGGTGATGCCCTTGGTGAGGAATTGTAAAAGGGGAAACTAATGCTGCCTTAGCCAGTAGGGAGTCACCAGCAAGATTTTTGGCATGTCTGTCCTGATCTTCAGGACATTCTGAATGTGAGGGGAGGAGGAAAAGGCATACAGAAACCGTCCCTTCCATGAGATGAAGGCACCCTCACTCCAAGCTAGGGGAGAGTGGTGAATGGTGCAGAATTTTCTCAGCTATCTGTTCTAGGGGGAGGCAGAGAGATATATATGTGGTGTATCCAATCGGTGGACTATGTCTAGGAAAAGTTCCCTGTTAACATCCAGTTGTGACGTAGAGAGAATGTTCTGCTTAGAGCATCTGCCTGAAGGTTGTCCTGGGAAGGGATGCAAGTTGCCTGTAGAGAAGTTGTTCAGAGGCTAATTCCCAAATTTGTATTGTTAGCCTGCATAGAAGGTAGGATCTGGTCCCCCCGTTTGCTGATGTACCACATAACAGTGGTGTTGTCTGTGAAGATTAGCAGAGGACCTGGCTGAAGAAGGTAAAAAGCTTTCAGGGCTAAATGAACCGCTGTCATTTCCTGGACGTTGATACGTTTCCACAAGAGGAATGCCTGCCAAGGTGCTTTTACCTTGCATCCCTTCATGATAGCCCCCCAGCCCAGATCCGAGGCATCTGTGTGCATATGTTAAGCTGGTGTGGGGGAGGGGGTAGGAAAGGTAGTCCTGGGATTACTTTGAACCTATTGTATTCCACTACTTTAGTTCTGTTTGTAGACGAGGAAGGAAGGGTATTTTGAAGTCTACAGGATGGCTGTGCTGGGACCATAATTAATATCTTTCGGCTTTTCCCGGTTAGAGGTCGCCACAGCGGAACTCCGGTCTGCTAATGACTGGCAGTGGATTTTTACAGTGCCGAGTTGCCAGCCTAACGCCCAACCTTCAAAGAAAGCACACCCATTCACACACACACTACCTGCATGTCTTTAAATGTCACTCAACCACGGGGAGGACATGCAGACTCCACACAGAAGGCGCTCCAGCAAATTCTTCTTGCCCAGCCTATCCATAATTTTACTGTCTTTACCCGAAGGTAAAAGAGACGAAGAAGGGAGCAATCCAGATTGTGTCTGTCTGGGGCCACAGCTATAACAACAGGGTCTGCCAAGGGGGGGTTTTACTAGGAATTTGTCATCAGGCACCTTATAGAAACGGTCTGGTCTCTTTGGGGCAGGTGGCTGGAGGTCTTAGAGCAAGAAGCAAATGTGTCAAAGTATGCAGGGATCACTGGAGGAACGGCTGATGGGGAGGGTGATTCAACCTGCAACAACTCAAAGTATGTGAGTTTCTGTCATTTGGGGAGTCTCCTATTTGAAGTATTCTTTCATCTTGGTGACAGATTCACCAAATGTTATGTTGTCTGGAGAGGAATCGCCTTCAACAGAATCCTCATTTGGAGAGCAATATTCCAGGGGAGAGGCTACATGGGATGAATAGGTGATAGACTCCTCAGAGCAAGAGGAAAGCACCTCTTCTTCCTCTTCCTGGGGAATACAGGGAAGGAGCGAGGTAGCAGAAGTAGGCCTTGGGCTGAGCACTGGAATACAGGGGGCTGAGAAGGTTGTAGCCCCAAGGGCCAATGAAGGCTTACATCAGGGACTGAGTAAAAGACTGCCAGTCCAGTTGTCCTTCAGGAGGGGGTAGAGAAATGTTTTGTTTTTTTGTCTTCTTTTTAAAGGAGTAGATTTGGGAAACACTGCAGGCCTTGATTCTGGGGCCTTACCAAAGGAAGGAGACTTGGATTCCCGAGATCCAAAAGGGCATCCAGTGGAACTTTGTTCCCACGCGACTTCGGAAGTAACCAACGTCAGACATCTCAACAGACGTGCCAGCTGTTGTTTCAAAAATGGCTTCCTCGAGGGGAGCTGTTAGAAGCAGACTACTCTCGTGAACGTCCCTCAACCCCTATATCGGGGGTTGGCAGGGTGTCTGACAGAGACAGTGGTAATAGACCGCGAAAATTTGGCCTTTTTCTTTGGTGGTTCCATCAGGTCGGCCGATTCCGGATCCATCCTAAGGGCTAGCTTCTTAAGCCTTTGATTTTCTAAGTATAGGTTAAGGGCAGCCAAACGGCTTCTAACAGTTTTAGGGATGAAGGATTGGCAAATGCAGCAGGAGGTACAGTACAGTAGTGTTCCCATGCTAGACAAAAGATGCAATGGTCATGGGTGTCCTTATGTGGAATTTGGCACCCGCATCTACCCTTCTTAGCGGACATCAGCTAATGTAAAACCAGCAAACAGTGTTCAAGCAATACAAGTAAGAAATCCCCAATGGGGTACTTAACTTCAGATGTCTTGACAGAGAGGAGCGATGTGATCAATCTGACATTCGACTGCGGCAGAAAAGTTCTGAGGTATGTGCGTGCAGATGTCACATTTAAGGTCCCTGGTTTATGGCCCTGTGTGTGACATCCCATGCACCAACAGCAACCAGGCTGAAACCTTTTTTTATAGAAGCCAACATTCGGGTCGCTTGAGGCAAAGGATCAGTAAGAATACTGCAACATGAGACTAGAAGGACATGCATAGTTTTATATTAGCAAAAATAGAATGCAGATATTTTGCCATTTGTGTCAGGCAACTAACTGCACTTAAGGCTAAAACAAAATGCATGAACCTTTTCCCCTAATCTGTGAAAAGCACAACTGTTCTTTTCACCTGGGAACAGGTTAGAAATGGGTTTATGAACTGCTGTTACCATGGGAAATAGAGTCAGAGATGCTTCTGAAAAGAAATCGGAGAGAATATGAAACATTATGAAGTCTATCTGGCTTTCTGGGAGCAGGGGGGCAGAGAGTAAGGAGCTGAATTGAAAGCATACTCCAAGAACAGGAGGGATAGCTAAAGGCTTTGAAGAAGCTATATTTTGTAACTCATGTTTGTCAGAAATTTCATTCTCTTCCCATTTAAGTAAACCTTTCATTTTAGACAGCGTCATTAAAGATATTCTCCCCAGGAGAGCACAAGGATGGACAACTCTCAGATTCAGACTCATAGGGAGTAGAGGAAAATTACCAAAGCCTTCCCATGTCAGGTTCACTGAATTTCTTTCGAGGAAGGAAATCTCCTAACCTTGGTAAAAGCTGGAACTAAGGGCTGAAAAGACTAAATGGCCCCCAACTATATTATGGGCAAAACCTAACCAGGCCTCCTATGAGCACTTCTGTATAGCAACAGTATAAGGGAGGACAAACTTTTTTTTGTTCTTTTCTTAAGGGTCTTGGAAGAAGAATCTGAAGCCTGAACCTCCACAAGTGACCTGTTGAAGGCCTTAATCCTCAGACCAATTAACGAGCTGTTCTCCCCTCCCAACAATATCTGACTAGACATGTAATGCTTTCAGGCATTAGCAGCTTATGTGGTAATGCCAGAAGGACCAGAAGAATCAGACTAATGGTTTGAAGGCTGTAGAATCGATTCAGTAGAGATGGTGGAGGAAGACTGTAGAAAAAAAAAAAAAAAGAGGTGGACATACATGTCTTTCTAGATCCCCCTGGCAGAAAAAAAAGTTGTCAAGAGATTTCTGATTATGAGTCAAAAGCCATGGCCATATGCATCACAAAGATTTTGAAGGAGTTCAATAGACTCATTACAGGCTTAGGAGCAAAGGAGCAAAGGAAAAAAATTCACAAGACCTGATGTACTGTGGCCGCCCTGGGGGGGATATATGCACACACACAGTAAGGGTTCTAATTTTAACAGACTTGTCTACCACAAGAGCCATTTGGCCTTTCTGACAGATAAGAAAAATCCAGATAACTTTTGCATAGAAGAAGGTTCCCCAGCAGGTACACTTATCTGCCCAAAACCAAGTCTAAAGCCAACCAAAAACATTCATGCAGCTAAGATGACAAGACGATTTGGGTCATTTCCTGCCTTTTCCAGCACCCTGCTATAAAGCACGCTTTAGCGCGGAGTTGCCACAGAAGCACACAAGAGCAGCGGCGGTTAATCAAGGTTAAACTATTCGGGCTACCTAAAGTCCACTCTTCATTTTTTCCCTTAGAACAGCTCCTCTTGAACTGTACTGCTAATCTAACCAGCCTATTCTCTAACTAAAAAGTTCAGTTCTACTTGATTCCTAAGTAGACTATTCTCTATCTGTAAAGCCTAGCACTTGCTCCTAAAGTACTTTTTACTCTGATATAGCACTTTTTGTTATACATAGTACCCCCACCAGCCTAAAAACACCACATCCCCCGAAGTCTTTCTCAAACTCATCTGCATAAAGTTTTTGTCTATTCCTTCTAGCATGTCGAGGGATCAGTTGCTAGTATCCTCTCCTGCTCAGCTGGTGAATCTGGGAATATTGAGGCAATGTTACAATTGCCTCATGTACACAGACAACCCCCTCCTTCTCCCACAAAACACAAATACATGCGAGAGATGCAACTATATAGCCAAACTGGAGGCTGCGCTCTCTCAACATAGGACTGGCAAGACCAGACAGGAGGAGAAGGTAACCACACACACCACAAACTCAGTCTCACATAGCACTATCACAACTTCAAATCATACACAAACACACAAAGACATACTCGGAGGCTCTGATCAAAAATCTACCAAAACAGCAGAGGCCACCAAAGCAGACACCCAAACAACTGCCTCCACAGGGCACAGCACATGCAACACATAGACCACAGAGTCAGTGTGCCAAACAGTCACAGCCCTTAAGGCCAAACAATGCCAGACACACTCGTCATAGGTGACTCCATAGTCAGACACACTGATGTCCCGCTCACCAGACTGAGTAAGGAGAGGGTCACAGTAAGCTGCCTATCGGGCGCTAGAATCCGCCACATAACGCAAGCACTCAGGTCACTCAACTGCAGGTACAAGTATGACTCAGTCATTGTCCATGCTGGTGTGAACGACCCGAGACGTACCTCCCTGGACTACATGAAGAGAGACATAGAGGAGCTCTCAGATTATGTAGCCCAGGCAGGTATGACCCTGACCTTGAGCAGTATCCTACCTTCACCAATAATGATGCCACAATACAGAGACAAGATGATCAGCTTTAATAAGTGGCTTAAACTATGGTGTCATTCAAAGGGGATCCAATGTCTGTCTGCCTGGGATGACATGCTGGACAAGCCACGTTGCTTCGCAAGGGACGGCTTGCACCTGTCACCCCTGGGCTTCCGAATTTTGGCAAAGGCTCTTGCCACCCCCATTGTGCCTTTTTTAGGCAAGGCTCAAATTCTAAACCTACCACCCTAGAACACAAAAAAGAAAAAAAACTAAGGGTAATGCTGCTCAATGCCAGAAGTCTCAACCTCAAGATGCACTTTTCGAAGCCCTTCTCAGTATGGAGAACATCGATGTCTGTGCTGTGACTGAAACCTGGTTCAAGGCTCCTGAGAGCACCCCGGCACTATCAGGTTTTACCTCATATCATGCGTTCCGGCCCCAAAATCCAGACAACACCAATAAAGGAGGGGGGGTGCCCATATTCATCAAGGACACCCTCACCTCAAGGTTGGTGGCAACGCACGATGCATCGGAGACTATCCAGGTGCAATTAACCGTAGGCAAGACTGCTCTGCAGTTTGTAGCATGTTACAGGCCACCCTCTCAAATTCAGGAACCTCACACAGCTTTCCTGAAAACACTGGAGGGGATAAATGCATCTCCAAACACCATCATACTGGGTGATTTCAACTATCCAAATATAGACTGGGATCACTACTCAAGCCCCAACACTCTAGCCCAAAGGTTCCTAGAGTTCATAAACTCAAATGCCATGGAACAACTAGTCACCATCCCCACAAAAGGAGAAAACATTCTAGATCTCATCATCACGAACATGGGGTCACAATGGTCAACACCAGAAGTATACCCATCATTGGTGAGATCAGATCATAAACTAATCTCACTGGAAGTCCACATCCCGCCCCCACCCCAGATAAAAAAGACCATAGTGAAGAACTTCTCAAAAGCAGACTTCACACTTCTAAAGACTGGTGTGGTCTCTTTCAAGGCCCCCGAGCCAGCGGAAACCATTACTCAAACCGCTGAATCACTTACAAATGCCTTCTACCAGCACCTCCAGGACTGCATGGATCAGGCAATCCCAAACAAAACAAAGACTCTTTGTACCAAAGGCAAGCGTCCAGTCTGGTGGACCCCAGCCATAAACAAGCTCTACAACAAAAGGAGGAAGCTACTACAAGATAAAGCAAAATCCTTAAAAGGGAAGACACCCTTGATCATCATAAGTAAAAAACTGAGATCTCTCATAAAATCATCCAAGGCAAATTTTGAGAGAAAAATCGCTAAGGACTCAAGACAATCATAAGGCCTTTTTTAGCTATGTTAGAAACCTGGGAGGAAACTCCCAGATATGCTCAGAATTAGTTCAAAGTGATGTAAAAATCACTGAACCTACAGACATTGCCAACATACTGGCTGACAGGTTCAGTGCAAATTCCCCCCCCCCCAAAAGGAGAGATATCTATACCAGAGGATTGTAGCCCCCCAAACATCTCAAATGCTCAGGTGAGAACTGCTCTCTCCAAGGCGAAAAACACAGCATCCATGGGACCAGATGGTGTCCCCGGTTGTATGCTCCACGAACTCAATAAGGAATTAAACCCGCAGTTAGGGCAGCTGTTTAATCTTAGCCTCACCTCAGGATACGTACCCAAGGAGTGGCGTACTGCAACGGTGGTCCCACTTCACAAAGGAGGTGTCTCCACCGACCCCAGAAACTACCATCCCATCAGCTTGACAAGCCTGGTCTGCAAAGCTATGGAAAGGATCATAATGGAACTCATAAATAAAGACATAGGGGACTTGCAGACTTTGGATCCAACCCAGTTTGGCTTTGTCAAGGGCAGATCATGCCTTTTAAACTTGGTTGACTTTTTCGAAACAGTCACCAAGGCCATTGATGAGGGCAAGGCAGTCCACACAGCCTACCTTGACCTGGCAAAGGCTTTCGACACAATACCCCACTCGGGTATCATTAAAAAACTCACCAGCTTAAAATGTAAACCCATACGTCACAAGATGGGTTGCAAACTGGCTAAGCGACAGAACCCACAGAGTCAGAGTTGCTGGCGCCATGTCAGACTCCAAGCCTGTCACAAGTGGTGTCCCACAGGGCTCAGTCCTGGGCCCACTTTTGTTCGGCATCTACTTTTCAGAAGTACAAGCAAACACAGGAGGATTATGGCTGACAAAGTTTGCAGATGACTGCAAACTGGGCACCATAGTTGAAAACCCATCTGACACAGACATCCTTCAGAAGGGTCTCATAGAAACGGATAACTGGTGCCAGAGCCATGGCCTAAAGTTAAACACCAAAAAATGCATAATCATACCCTTAGGGAAACAAGGTTACCCCTAGTTACCATTTAGGTGGCAATCCACTAAGAACAGAAGTTATCAGGGATCTGGGGACCCAGGTTGACAGTAACCTTTCGTTTGACACTCACGTTGCCAAAGTAGTTAGGAAGACCTTCTACATTGCCCACCTGATCATGAAGGGATTCACATCTAGATCAAGGGAGGTCATCGTTCCCCTGTACTCACTCATCAGACCAATGATAGAGTACAATGCCCCATTCGGAATGCATCTGACCAGACACCTGCAGCAATTGGAAAGGCCCCAAAAGTTCCTCACCAAAAGGATAAAGGGTCTCAAAAGCATGTCTTACGCTGCCCGACTGAAGGAACTCCAGCTCTATTCAGGTCGCTTACCGTCTGCTCAGAGGTGACCTATGCCTGACATACAAGGCCATGTCCAACCCGGAATTAATGAACATGCTTCACCTCAAAAGATCTAAATCCATCAGAACTACAAGGGCAAGAGACTTTAACCTCAACACGGCTATTAATAGGACGTGCAGGAGGGGCAGATTCATCACCCAGAGACTCCCTATGCTGTGGAACAAAATCCCGGTACATGTGAGGCAGAGCACCTCGCTGGCTTTGTTCAAGAGAAATCTTGACCAATGGATGGGAGATCGCAGGTATACCCCAGGGATAACCTCAGTGTCACTGCTTGACAGAGGCACAGCAAAATAATGGGCATAGTATCCTTCAAACTAAAGGGGTGGTGAAAGGAACAAAACTCTGGCCTAGGCTTATAAATGCCCTAGGGCAGATAGCCTAGTATGAACATATGAACCTATAAGTGTTTACAAAGAAAGAAAGTTCTGATTTTTGGCTCTACCACATGGTCCTCAAACAAACGTGTAATCTTATACTTCTCAACCTCTTAGTGCAAGAAATCTGGACAAAGTCTGACAAAATGGGGGGGGGGGGAGGGGGTCAAAGGTTCAAAAATAAGGACTTTTTTTTTTTTTTTTTTAAATATTATTCTTATAAACTTAGACAATTGCTAGAGTAACAGGGTATGTTTCAACATATATTTCCTGAAGAATTTGAAGTCTGGTTCTCAAATGTAGGTCATTTAGTGACTTCAATTCTCAGATCATCCCAATGATTTGCCTGAAAACCGCAAATTTTATGAGGAACAGAAAAATGAGCCAAAAATCTGGAAATTCTGCAAAAATGGACAGTTGAGAGGAATGACTCTTGTGCTAAGGGTGAGCATTCATCGCAAATCTATTCAAAGGTTTTTTTTTTTTTTTTTTTTTTTAAACAGAATTAAGACCAACAAAAGATGACCACATCAAAAGTAAAACTACATAAAAAGGCATATACAGCTACACCCTGGTAAAATAAGGGGAAAAATGTGCAACAAAGGGGATTGCAGGAGTGGCTACAACAATGATCCATTAGAAAGTACATCTGTACAAGCTACACTAGGTATAGCAGTAGAGGTTTGAATTCTTCACTGCTGCAGCAGTTGTTTAGCAGTATGGGTTGTAATCCCCCTGGATAAAACCACCAACCAGTTTCATAAAACGCTGGCATCCTTCAACTTCTTCACTGTGACAGCTGATTGGGCAGCCCAGGAGGAGGGGAAAAATCAGCAGTTGAAGTGAGAGATAAAAGACTTTCTTGTGGCAAAGAAAAAAAAAATAAAAAAGTCATCCTGAGCATCTAAACGAAACAAACTGTACCCCAATAAAATTAACAGTGAAGGGGTGATGGTGAATGCCTGCAGCAGTGAGCAATTCAAGTATTTAGTATTCTAGCAAGTGCAACTTGCACAATTATATTATGCTCAGCGTTACCTTGGATACCATAGCCTTTTGATTATCTGGGTAGATTATCCATACCTATCCAATCCGGGAGGGAGGATAAGACCTTGGAGAACTGTCCTAGCAAACCCAGTCCTGGACTTGGAAAACAAATTCAGTCTGTAAAGCTTTGTAAATGTACATACAAAGGACCAAGTTACTTTACCTAGAATACTCCAGTCCACTCCATTCCAGTATGCCATCACAGATGCCAAGGCTCTAGTGGAACATGCCTTGATGCTGCCTGGAATTTACCGTAAGCATAACAAAAGCCAAGAGAGAACAACCATCCAGAACTAGTCTGATTTGAGACAGGTTATCCCTTCTTTGTCCCAACATAAGAAAAACAGCTGATCGTCTTTTCTGAAGAACTTGGTGCTGTCAAGACAGTATCCAAGCAGCCTAAACATAGCCACAGTATGTAAAGTCCTCTCTCCTTATTCTGTGGATCTGGAAAAAAATACAGGAAAATCTACAGCTTTATTCAAAGTAAACTCTGAAACAACTGACCGTGAATAAGGGATCGGTCTTTAATGAAACCCTATGTAAAACCAGATAAGGGTCCCCCCATCATAAAACCTTGCAATGCTGATACTCTTTGTGCAACTGTCAGAGCAATAATTAAATCCACCTGAACAGTTTCAGTCAACTTTTCCAGCACAAAGTTAGGATCCACTTTTTTTAAAACATACAAGCCACTGTATTTTCTTCATGTGCCAAGTGTCTGGAGGAGTCATGCCAATCTAAGAAGCTATGAACCCTAGAATCCTTAGGCATTCTCTTGCAGAAGTTGAACTCATGAAGGTTTTCCGGCTTTGGCATGTCAGGACATCAATTTCTACTCAACAGGATAACCATTTACTGAAATACTGCAACAGTGATACAAGGACAACATCTAGTGTTACCATAACACTCAAAGGGAAGAATGACAGGTAAGAGTTTGAAGGTCAGCACTTTGACTTTTGGTACTTTCAAATACAGACTGAGAACAAATATGTAGATGGGTCTCAGTTTTCTGGTATCAGAGGCATTCCAGAATAGAAGCCTTTGGCCCTCTGATCTAAAGGCACTGGTTCTAAAAAAGTCTTTGGGTGAGTAAATGCAGAACCGGGGGGGGGGGTGTTTCAGAGAACTGGTAAGAATTCCCAAACCAAAGGAAAAAGACTTGTCTCCTGAACTACTTTTAGCACCCAAGAACCAGAAAATCTGTTGCCAAGGGTGCACAGACAGTTTCTGGGACAGATTTCAAGAGAAAGGAGCAGCAGGGGAGGGCACGTGGGACAGACTACTGGCACAGTCATTCTGAAGTATCAGACTGCCCCTTTTTTTGGGAAAGAACCTTGCTACTTGTTGTTCCCCTCGTCATTATCTTTTTTTGCTCATTTGCCCCGAGTTGGCAGCAATTTTTTACTCGTCATCTCCGAGTGACGCCTCCAGGTGCTTCTGCAGGCAAGTCCTACTGACGCCTCTAGGCATCAAATATTGCTTGTTCATATTTGTATCAATAATTCCAAAACAATGCTAGGTACAAGATTTTAAAATATTTCATCTTGAAAGCCTACACAATGGCAAACTCAACTGCATTAATATTTGACCTCTGTCTAGTGCAGGTAAACTGATATTAACTGTTGTTGAGACATTAACTTATATAGATATAATGTTCATATTTTTCTAAATATCTCAATAACCAAGTAGCACAGAAAGAACTCCTTCGCCTCATATTAAAAGCTCTCAGCTGGATGAATAAAATGCTGCTGACAGTACGTGTGTAACTTGAGTGGTTGCTGAGATGCACGTTTGTTTACAAATCTAATAGTTATAGTACTTACTGTCTTTTATAATATTTGGTTTAAGACCTAGAAGCTAAAGAATACTACCCTATAAAAATAGTTTATTCTGAAGAGTTTGCCATTTATATTTTTCCTAATCCCTGTGGTTCCAGAGATATGAACATTTGTTTGAAATGTGAGGACATAATTTGATTCTGTCAAAGACTTAGTCTCTGCCCACTGGAAGAAGTTACAGTGCAAACTTCCTCAGCTCCACTGGAGTGAATGAGTTAAAAAGGATTTGCAAACTTCTAAAGCAGGGCTTCAAATCTCTTAAGTGATGGGCTCATAAGTAACATCCTACCTCTGCATTAAATCAGATTGTGCATAAACTCGTGTGGTGAAAATCTAAGAGGTCTGTGAGCATGTTAATACATGCAGAGAATATTCTCCTTGCTTAGAAAAAAATTGGTAAGAATACAATTCAGTTACTGGCTTGGTTAATGTTCATTTTGGATGCCACTTTTTGCATGACCACGGGATTTAAAGAAGCCCTATTCCTTATGGAAAATCAGGAAAGGTAGTTTACTACTGCATGCTTTTAACTCTGAAATCCTATTAGCAGAAGTGATGGTGACCAGAAAAATGGTCTTCCTAGAAAGACACTTTTGTCAGATTTTTTTTTTCTTTTTTGGAAGAGTATAAAATGGAAGGAAGAGGAGCTGAAGAGAGATCCACCCCCTTAGAAGCTGCCAGATAGAAAACCTCTTCCATTTGCCAAGGTAAACTTTTCTGTTACTCTATTTTTGAGAGGCTAACAAAACCTGAGCGTAAAACCTGTTATCTCTGGCCACTGTTAAAATTGGAGTAACCAAGTGACTCTCTTCAGCATCTCTGGATCTGGGTGAGGCTGTCTTGATGGACGAGTCTGAAGATCTGGACAGCAGTCCAATGTCCAAGGAGGATGCAATAAATGAGGCTAGAGCAAGGTAACTACATTTGCAGGGGCAAGAAAAGAGCATAAAGAATTACTCTGACCTTGCACCTTCTAGCTTTCTGAACAAACTTATCACAGGAAATGGGGTAAGGCATATAGGAGGCCTGGCCACCAAATCTGGACAACAGCATCGCTGTGGCTGTCCCTGCAGACGATTAGAGCAAAATAACTGCTGCACTTGTAGTTTTAAGTACAAAGCATAAAGGTCGCAGCATGGTTAACCCCCATGGACGAAGACTTGGTCTGCCACTGCTCGAGTGATCACTCATGAGGCAAGAGAATGGATCTGCTTAATCTGTCCACTAACACAAAGTTCCCTGGATATGCATTGCTAACAGAAAGCAAAGGGAAGATATCGCCCACTGCCATGCTCATGGCCTCCCAGTATAAGATATGAACAGGTTCTGCCTTGCTTGATGATGCAGACAGACACAGACATACTGTTAGTGTGGATAGAGATCACAGCCCTGGGCAATGTGTTCCGGAAAGCCTGTAATGCTAGAACTGCCCTCAACTAGCCTCCATGTTTGACGATGTCCTTGTCTGGCAGTTACTGCACAGGACTAAGGCTCCAAGTTCTTAATGAGGGTCTTCTTATATAGTCAATGATGCAGGGATCAATTCTTTCTACAGAGGGTGGGTTTAGCATAATGGTGAAGGTCTTTAACACAAAGACACAAATTACAGGATTTGATTCTGACAGTTACTGGCTAGGCTTAAAATGGTCCTTCATAGCACTTAGCCTAGTATTCACCTACGAACCTTGAACGGTCTTCCATTAGAAATGCACACCCCAAAACGCAGGAAAGAAGCATCCGTGGTTACTACGGCCATGGGTGCATGGGGAGAAAAGGGCAGACCTAAGGGAGCTGTGGAGGTTAGCCACATTGTAATGCAAGACTTTAAAATGGGCGTCAGCTGTCAGACGAATAAGAACATGGAGGGAGAATGGACTGGGACCATTATACAGAGAAGGTCTACTGAAACACTATGTAGTATCTGGATAGAGAGCTAACCATTATCAAAGCCACCGACCCTAGCAACTGAAGGATAACTCTTGCAGGAGGTGAGGGGTGCTGGAGAATTTACAAGGCCGTCTGACATACAGATACATTCCTGGACTCTGGGAGAGTAGCTATCTGGCTACTCATGTTAAGGGCATTCAATGAACTCCATTTGTTGTGTGGGTGTTAATTTGCCTTTGGTGTGGTGGACTGTGAACTCCAAATATCAGAGCAAAAAGTCCTGCTGCCCCTAATTGGGACAGTGAGGAGCCAGTCATCTATACATGGGAACACTCAGAACCCTAAGAGTCTGAGATACACTGCTACTACTACGCATTTGATGAACACCTGGTAAGGGGGTCCTGTGGCAAGATGAAAAAGCAGAGCATGAATTGGAAGCGATTTCTCCGTTTCCAGCTGGGAGCCAATCTCCTAGATAAATCTTAATGTGGTTGTAGACATCCTGGAGATCTAATCGTTCCTTCTCAAAAGGGAGGTGGAATAGACTGAAACACTACCATATGCAACACTGCCTGTTTTTGAAACTGATGGAGATGACAGAGAAGCAAAATTGGCCTTCGATCCAGTCCTTTTTTGGAACTAAAAGATAGAGAAAAAAGCCCTCAATTCTAATTGATCAGGGGGACCTGTTGGAGGATTTCTAACAGCTTTAACACTTCTGCTGTTGCATATTCTATCTGATCATGTGGTAGTGTGGGAATCCTATGCTTTAAGGGAGGAGAAATAG